>NC_045167.1:9506871-9509371 GCF_900700415.2 Clupea harengus | reverse complement strand
CAGATCGGTTTCATTTTTTACTCCATTTGTGGCTGTTCGGCAGTGGCCAACCTGTGACGGCGACCGGGATATTGCTACCGTGGCCGCCGTCCCATAGGAATCGGCGCACTGAAGCCAGGGGGAGTCGTGGGAGTGCACCCAAGTGTATATTCATCTAAATAAATGAGCTAATGGAATTCGCTCTCTAAGCCCCCGCCGGCTTAAAGAGCCAAGCAAAGCTTTATTAAAACGCGATAATATTGGTTTCTATTCCTAGACCCTGGGACCTATAGGCAAGGGGGAGCAGGGGGGGGGAGCGCCTTCCGAACCCTTATCCAACAAAGCTTTTCAAGTGACAGTTCCATCCATACCATGAGACACGTTCCCAGAGATGAACGCGTAGATAAACTCGCCGTATAGTTCCCATGGGCTGGAGACCAAAGGCGTTTGGTGTTTCGGGACATATTTGCTCTCTCTGTCCCAGGCGATTCGCACGGGCCATATGTCTTTGGGGATGGAGGGAGAAATTGCATGCCATGGTTCTGGCATTAACCCCAGATGTCTCTCCTTACATCACTGTGGCCTGGGCTTGCTCCCAGAGCATAGACTTCTCCCTAGCTGCCACCCCAGCAATTATATATGTTATTCTCATAACACTGGGGTCTCTTTATAGTTTCATATTAAATCAGGTTTATTTATGCATAGAAAGCATATTTCAAACCAAAGCGGTTTGGATATAACAACAGGGTTTTAATATATGCCTAAAATAAGACATAAAATCCATGGCTCGGACAAACCATATGTGGTTAAGATGTCCATGTTAATCGCCTTGAATTAAACATCAGTACTGTAGTTGAACCTCAAATTTGTTTTGCAATTATTTCTTCAATGGAAAAACACTCTCATGTCAAACCCACTAATGTCATACTGGGTGTTAAAATGTGTTAGTGGGCCTTTGAAGGTAACTGTAAGCCTGTTTTTCTTTTTTTTGGGAGGACTTGTCTACAACCTCAAGGATACAGTTCAATTCTAAAATACGTTGCAGATTTACATCAATATTTGTTTTGATGTTTTTGATACCAACATCAACAAGAAGACAGGTTGGGAAGTGATGTTGAATAATACTTCCCTTCACTTCTCTAACCCCGCTGGATGACTCTGCGTTAGTCCGACGCAAGTCCTCAGCAATAACAGCAAGCCAGAAAAGGAGAGGATGGATGTTCGTGACTCATAGCATTTCACTGCGCTAATTCCTCAAGATGAAAACTTCTGACAGTCATAACAAGGCGTGCTTTTGATCCATGACAGTTCAGGGAATCGGTTGGACAGAAGAGCACAGGGAGTGTGGTGTTATGTGTGATGTTGACGGGGAGAGAGCTTCACACACACACTCACACACTCACACACACACACACACACACAGGCTCATGTTTCTGTTGTCAGTTGTGCAAGATCAGAGCTGGAGATTCTCTGCAACAAAGCGCTGCTGAACACAGTTCAGCCACACCCATGTGCATACACTAATTTCTTCATACACACACACACACACACACACACACACACACACACAAAAGCGCACATCACTCAGAAAAACGTTCACAAATACACACACACATGAACACACACACTTGCACATACGCATGCACACACACACAAACTCACACACACACACACACACACACTTGCATATACACACTCACACACAAAAAGCAGACTGCAGAGAAACACACATACCACGCACACGCACACACACACACACACACGCACACACACACACACACACA
The DNA here is from genome assembly GCF_900700415.2 of Clupea harengus. Classification (NCBI taxonomy): domain Eukaryota; kingdom Metazoa; phylum Chordata; class Actinopteri; order Clupeiformes; family Clupeidae; genus Clupea; species Clupea harengus. The sequence continues at coordinate 9,507,608 of NC_045167.1, read as the reverse complement.
GGCTCATGTTTTTGTTGTCAGTTGTGCAAGATCAGAGCTGGAGATTCTCTGCAACAAAGCGCTGCTGAACACAGTTCAGCCACACCCATGTGCATACACTAATTTCTTCATACACACACACACACACACACACACACACACACACACACACACAAAAGCGCACATCACTTAGAAAAACGTTCAGAAATACACACACAAATGAACACAAACAGGTGCACATACGCATGCGCACACACACACACACACAAAAGTGAACATCACTCAGAAACACGTTCACACACAGACACACACATGCACATACGCATGCACACACACAAACTCACACACACACACACACACACACACACACACACACTTGCATATACACACTCACACACAAAAAGCAGACTGCAGAGAAACACACATACCACGCACACGCACACACACACACACACACACACACACACACACACACATGCACCTCTTGCCAAACATCCACTACTTTAACTCTCCCTGTCATTAACTCCCTAATCCACAGATGCAAAGTACATCTCTCGTGTGTGGAGGGGTATCTGGTATGCCAGAGTGCACAGAACACCATGTCCAAAAACTGGCTGTTTCACACTCAAACACACACATACACACACACTCACACACACATGCACATACTTACATACACACACACTCACAGGCACACACACACACACACACCTCCACACACACACATACAAACACACATACTCACACACATACTCTCT
>NC_045167.1:9266871-9501871 GCF_900700415.2 Clupea harengus | reverse complement strand
ATGTTGGCCGACGACAAGGAGCCCCTGCTGAAACAAACAACTGTTATTGTAAAGCGACAGGCCCTTGGGATGTGAAGAAAAGAGGGAGGGAAGGAGGGAGATCAAAGATGGATGAGAGAGGAGCGCTGTGTGTGGGCCGCACAGGCGAGAAGAGAAGAAAGGAACGGAATTTTGAATTCAACTCCCACTGAAAACGTTTGATCGAAATGCTTTTTTTTTATGCAGTTAGGCTGTTTTCACAATGCAATTTCAAGTAGAAAACAACACAACTTATGCTAATCTAGAGTTAACGTAAGGTACCAGGTTAGTTTTAACTGCAATAAACACAATCACTAACCAGAAACTCTTAGGACCAGTCTAGTTTTACCCCATTAAAGAATATTTAATATAATATATTGGTGATACAGTTTCACTGTCGTGTAATATAGTTCACTGTGCTCTGAGTCGAACATGGACAGACGCTGACAGCTAAGACGTTGCATGTGAACAGCCTTGCTCTTCCTTTTCTGTCTCTCACTCCTTTTCTCTCCCGCTCACTCTCTCCCTCACCGTCGCTCACTCATCCCTTACACTACCTCTCGTTCTCTGTCTCTATCGCTCACTCTCTCCTTCGCCGTCGTTCACTCATCCTTTACACTCCCTCACCTTCTTCTCTCCCCCTCACTCTCCCCCCCCCTCTTTCCCATTCTTTCTCTCAGTCCTCTCTCTGCAATTCTGCTCTTTCCTTGCCTCCTCCTCTCTGCCCCCCCCCCCCCCCCCATTTGATGCAGTGTGTACTCAGTGTAACCCCTGCGTGCCCTATTAACGGGCAGCAGCATCACATCCATAAACACCCCCTTGCCCCTGATCTACCCTTAAATGCACATGCAAAGGGCACATTTGCATACTCGTCATCATTAGGCCCCTTTATTGCTTATTGTCACAGGAGCACCATAACGCTCAAATGCCCCTGCTCTGCCACAAATCCTCAACCCCCGCGGGTCATAATTAGGCCCCTGGTGATAACCATAATGCCTGGAATAGCAATAATAATAGACGTATCGGTGTCTCGGCGCCCCATCCATAAACAGCGCGCTGTGAAAACACAGTCAGGTGCCGCTAATGGATTATTAAATGCCATTGCTCTTCCTCTTCCTCTTGGACTGGAGCGCGGAGGAAGACCAGCGAATCCATGAAGGGCGATTAGGTTGCGTGCCGGAGACACCAAAGGGCTTGGGCATTGGGCACTTGACACCGTGATATTTTCTGGTCAGGAAATAAAATGAGATGTAAATTACATTATTTCTAGCTGTTGTTTGTGTGTTTTACACATGTTGCCTAGATTTCTCATGTGTTCTTCTGAATGTGTGTGTATGAGAGAGTTTGTGCATGCGTGGCTATGTGTGTATATATCTTTGTGTGTGTGCGTGTGTGTATGCATTTAAAGTCCTTTGTGAATGAATCAGTGTGTGTGTGTGTGTGTGTGTGTGTGTGTGCGTGTATGCATTTAAAGTCCTTTGTGAATTAATCAGTGTGTGTGTGTGTGTGTGTGTGTGTGTGTGTGTGTGTGTGTGTGTGTGTGTGTGTGTGTGTGTGTGTGTGTGTGTGTGTGTGTGTGTGTGTGTGTGTGTGTGTGTGTGCATTTAAAGCCCTTTGTGAATGAATCAGTGTGTGTGTGTGTGTCACTGTGAATAGCGTGCAGTCTCTTCCGAAAGAGAAGCAGAAGGTTCAGTGAGCTCTTAGTAGGCAGGCAAATATGTGCCTCTTTTGTCAGAGCAACCTCGAAGCGAGTGATGTCTTCGTGCGCCGGAAGTCTTGCGTAAGTGCTGTTGCGATGGTCCTTTTCCCTGGAGCGGCAAGTACCTGCAAGCGAGCAGGATGAATGACATGTGGGTGATGAGCAGGGGTAGACAAAACAGCAGCACGCAAACACACACTTTGAAAGAGACAGACACGCGTACACACACACACACACACATGCATTGACACACACTATTCAGTCAAACACGATGGGCATTCACGGTGTTATTTCTGGAAACCTTTGAGATCTAGCGGTGTAAACCTTTCTGGATGCCAGATTTGTGTGTGTGCGTGTGTGTGTGTGTGTGTGCGTGTGTGTGTTTGTGTGTGCGTGTGTGTGCGTGTGTGTGTGTGTGCGTGTGTATGTGTGTGTGTGTGCGTGTGTGTGTGTGCTTGTGTATGTGTGTGTGTGTGTGTGTGTGTGTGTGTGCATGCACCTGTGTGAGTCTTTGGGTGGGGTGGGGGGCATCCTCACTCTTCTAACTCACAGACGCAACACAACACTGTTCTGCCTCTCACTGGTCATCCGGCACCTTCCACAGAAGCCCTTTGTGACAGGGTGGAATGGACTTTAATACCATCAGCATCAGATTAGTATTAATGGGCTAAAATGACCCAAGGAAAAGATAAGCATTCCAGCCGAGTGCACCCCCCCCCACCCCCCACCCCAACCCCTTATTCCTCCTCCTCCTCCTCCTTCTCCATTTTAAACAAAGCCCTCCTCTGTAAACAGTTAAATAAGCAACAGAATGTGTTAAACTACCTCATGATAGATGCAATCAGCCAGATTCAATTGATACAGTCACTTTTTATACTTGGCCTCGTGTTAAACTCTCAGTGTGTTGCCCGTGGCCCCTCCAGAGTCCTTATCTGTGAGTGTTCTGCATGGCTGAGCTCCTGGCCCTTACTAATGCGGCTGGATATGCGCTCGCTCGCCCCTCACGCCGGTCGCTGGAACAAGCAGGGGCTCTGTGGAACCGGGTTCCCTGAGCGCAAGACGGAGTGAAGTCTGAGGTTTCCTCATGCCTAGTCTTGCTGGTCTCCAGAAAAACCTGTGGGTGCACACACACACACATACCTCGCGCTGCACTGCACACACCCTTCAATTGGTGTGTGTGTGTGCATTTGTGTGTGTGTCAGTGTGCGTGTGTGTGTGCGTGTGAGAGAGAGATAATGCTTAGCAGTCACTGGAGCACATGGCAGACAGATGGTGACTGATACTGGCAATGATGCCGACCTTTGGTGAGGTGAGGTCTGACTGGTGCCTTGTTTTGGGATAATTCATGTCATGATTTTCATGTCATGGCGTACGAGTCTAAACTTTAAAAAGGAGGGGGAAAAAAACATAGAGGGAAAATGAACAAGTATAGAAACTGATTGGGTGTATAAAATGTAAAAGGACAGACATCCTTTACATCTTCAAGTAATGAGTAGATCTTTGAGGACAGATGCAATCCCTGTCCATGCAGGAGAGGTCTGACTCTTTTCATACATGCTTTGATCAGATGGGGCACAGCCATTGGATATCACTGTGGAAACATGTTACGGTTCTTATAGGACGTTAGTCTAATGCTCTGTACTGATAAACTGACAGCAGTTCCTTCCAACCTCGTTTTGGTTTATAGGTTTTCTGCTTTATATGTCCCAAGTGTCTCCTTGTTGTGTGTGTAGTCTGCTGCCCCCCCCAACACAGACACAAACACGCACACACACACACACACACACAGGTAATTCATAATGCATTAAAGCCGTTCATTATGATGAATATTATGAATAATGATGTGCCTAAGTGAATTAGTATTCTGTAGCGTCTTGTTTCAGTTATTGTGGCTGTGCTTTCAGGCTGTGCTTTCACCCTAATCACATTTCTGTGATGGCACCATACTCACATAGCTTAGTTTTATGTACATGCATCCTAATGTCAGTGTGGTGTGTTATCTCTCTTTTCCTAGTACACACAGGGCATTTTTCATTTTCATCGTATTATGTGAGCTGTAGATATTGTATATTACCCCCATTATCATGTTTTTATTTTTATTTTATTTCATAATGAGTCCATGGTCTGAAACAGGTTTTACTCGAATCTGTCTCTCCTGGTGTATGATCTCATTTGCCATCTCAGGGCCTTTTACCATTTTTCTTTTCTTTTTTTTCCTCATAAATCTTTAACCTTTTTTTTCATGTTGTCTTTTCCACAGTTGCCATTGTGCATTGAAGTCCTTCTATAATTAAACTTGCCTTTCCCATTGTATCATTTCCTTTCCCATCTTAGGTCATTCAAGCCAGACTTTGTGCTCATCCGTCAGCACACGTACAGCATGACTCCTGGGGAGGACTTCAGGAGTCTGGTGATCGGCCTGCAGTTTGGAGGAGTAGCCAGTGTCAACTCCTTACTCTCCATCTACAACTTCTGTAGCAAGCCCTGGGTGGTATGTGACCCTTAGCAAACATAATCTAATGAGAAATGTTATCAAATTTTGATGTAGTTTGGGCACAATTATAGCACGCTTAGATTACATGAACTGCCCTAAATCTGTGCTGGTAGTAGCGACTTGTTTGGTACTCAACTTGACCCCATGTGTAAACATATGCAAACTTCTCTAAAGATCTTGAAGTGAATAACATAACAGATGTTCATGAACTATCTGTTTCTATATCTCCAAATAAGTATATTTAAGGTTCACATATATGTAATTTTGTTTTATAATAAGACTAATCTAAACTCATCCACGGACGTAAAGCACATTGTGGCCTGACCTTACTGATTTATTTTGGTCCATTAAGGGATCTGTTACACCTGCCACAGACTTGGCTTGGTGGATCCAGACAGTGTTTACGCTAAGCTAATTCAGAAAGGTGCCAGTATTACTCATAGCCTTGCAACAGAGTGGAAGGATAAAATGGGAAAGCGAGTCAGGTTTCATTTGTTTTCAGACAGTTGGAGCCACAGACAAAACAAGATTCAGGGCTAGACAAAACATGGCAATTTGGAGCAGGAGAAAAAATGACAAGGGTGCTGCTGTAAAGAGCATGGGCTTTTTTCCCTTTATGGATGCAAGGACTGTATGTATCAAGATCACTCTGCTCATAATCACTTACATTTTAAGCCTTATTCCTTTATTCCCTCAAACTTTACTTATTTTCTTTGGAGCTGGTTTTAGGCTGGTTGTATACAGCAATCTGAGACACTTCTCCAAAGATGTAACACTTTACTCAAACCAGTATTCACAAAACATTATTAACACATTCATAATGGGCTATGAAGTATTCATAATGCCTCATAAAAATTGACTTAAGTCTATATAACTACTTAAGTAATACATAGTAATGACTGCACTCATTAAGTGTTGCGATATTTTAGTATAAGCCCTTACAGCTTGAAGTATTAGAATGAGCAACAAAGCTTATTTTTCCTCTAGATAATGGCACTACTGATATCTTTGCCTTATGTCTAATGCTGTTTGTTCACCACATGCTTTTTATGCATCCATATGTGACTCCATACAAGCTTTCAGAATAATAGTTGTGTAGGACTTATACTACAACATCATAACGCTTTATGAGTGCAGTTATGCCTATTTATATATAGTAATATAGACTTATGTCAGTCACTATAATGAGTTATTAATACTTCATAAACATAAACATTTAGAAATGTGTTTATAATGCTTTATGAATACTAGGTTTGTATCTTTTAGTTCAAACACTACATTTTTGTGGCTGACTTAAAAAATGTTAATGCCTTGAACTTGCCTGATGTTATTTGGAGTACTGTGTTTCTAATGTACAGTAACCTCCCATAAGAAAAGCAAATGTAAAAAGAGATCTCCCTATTATCTCCTTAGTTTCCCCAAGACAGTAATGAGATTAAACGTGAGATTTGGACTTAAATCTCCTGCTCCTTTGTTTTTTTCTCTCTCAAGATGACCTTGGTGTTTGGGGATGAAGCAGAATTTGCACAATGAAGTGCAATTAAATGGCATATGATAAGAAGACTGTTCAAAACTGTTGTAGAGAGGGGTAGCTAGGAGATCTTTTTGTGTCAATTGTGGTAGACTTTTACAATAAAGGGCGTCATCTATTGTCTGTCTCAAACTGTTTCTCCTAGGGAATTTTAGGAGAAATATCTGTAATTAAATTGACAGATAATTAAAACAATAATGAGATCACATTCCAGGTCTCCTGAGCTATCAAAGATCCATCTTTGAGAACTAATATTTTCCTGGGCTAAGTCATTTTTCCTCACTTTTTGCAGTTTTCCCAAATGATCAAGCTCTACCACAATCTGGGACCTGAGAAGTTTCCTTTGAATGAACAGACCTTTTACCCCAACCACTCACAGATGGTGAGTGACTTGTATTTTTTGTGCATCGTGCTTCTTCAAAAATGTTCCTATTATGCACACTGTATGAGAACCATTTTGAAAATAGACCAAGTAAACCTTTGCAGTGTTTTGGGCATTTTATGACCTGTTAAAGATAATGACTCTCAATGCTGTTTTTGGCATTTAATAACCTCCTACAAACACTTATCTTAATCTGGAACCTTTCGCCATGAAACTGGGAATCCACCCAAATATAATTTTCACTCCTTTGGGTTTTAAATAAAGCCATTTCATATCGTAAGATAAAGATTTCACTTGGTTTCAACATATAATGCTGTCTGTTACATATAATTATGTCTATATCATGTCTGTGCATTCCGAATCTTTTACATTTAACATTTGGAAGAATGTATTGTCACTCTAGTACCAAAACTGACATTAGTCAACTCACCAAGTCATCAAACAGTGCAGACACACAATTAGCACAAACGGTCATAGGCCATTTTAATTAAATCTTTATTATAAAAATATAAAACACAGAAATTAAAAGTCGAACATTTCTGTAAGCCCTACAGGAAATCAGATGCTTCTTTAGGAATCAGTGTTTCACTCTCAATGCACTGTACAAAGCGATTCCCATCTACACCCAAGGTCTCTTCTCCAAAACTGCTTCCCATACATGTGTTACCTTCACCATGGTGCATTCCTCTGTTAAGCAGTATATTTACACTAAGATGAATAAAAAACAAAGAAACAAACGAGAAAAAAAAAAAAAAAAACAGACTGAGATACTTTATCTTCTCATGAGGTGGTCTCACTAAAGATGGGCTTTAGATGAAACCACTAAAGAGAACGAGAGAGGAACAGATGCTAGTGTCTAGACTAGACCAAGATGCTTTAATGTACGACCAGATGGCTGATTACAGTGTCACTGGAACAAAGACCCCCAGTATACCAGAGGCTTTGAAAGTAGGCCTGGACTAAACGTGTGTGCGATGTTTATCAGTCAGTCAGTGTGTGCATATAGGCACAGTCGAAACTTTGGCGGTGCTGAGGGGACGGAGGAGCAGGCCTTGCTGGAGCAGTTTGTGATTTCTTGTATCACGTTGTGGGGAAAGAGGCCATTTTGCCATTTGTATCAAAGCCCAGCTGCTGCACTTGTGGAGTCTGTCTCAACCTCCGACAAATGTTGAAGAAGCTTTTAATAGCTGTTTTCGGCTGGACCTGACAGGGTAGCTACATCTTCTCGGGGGAGAGGTACAGATTAAAGTGACTAAAGTATTTAGTGACTGAGTAAAGAACTGTACTGTACTAGATTGATATAAATGTCTCTAAGTATTATCTCTTCCTTGTCTCTGAAATATGGCCTTGAACAAATCTAAAGCAGGTCACAGAATAAGGATGGACATATCAGCATCCGTGCTGCAAAAAGCAGTCTAGTCATCTCTCGCACTCAGGAAATCTCAGCCTCTTGCAAAGGAATGAACTGAAGATACTGTCAAAAACCTCCCAGCTGTGAGGCCAGTAAGTAATGTTCAGTGAGCTAAACTGAGGATTGGTGTGTTTCTGAAATGATTTAATGCTATTAAAGAAATGTCTGATTTGTGGATATTATCCGCAGAACTGAAAAAGAAAGAAAATTAATGGGAGTACCAAAGCAGAATTTGTGAAAGATAAAGTACCACCACTGAAAACGAATACAAATACAGACATGGCAATCAGTCGTTGGTGAAATTCAACTTTGCAGGTAACCTCTAAGATTCAGTCGTGGGCATATGTCTTGTTCCATTGGTTTGCCTCGCAGGGCATGGATTTCACATAGACATTACTAATAATTCGGCGGCACTTTCCACAAACCGAACATAAAAGTCAACACTGACATAACACTTTTTGTGGTAGATTCAGTGCATGGCGAATTTGGTGTCTGACTGGAACCATGCATTTGTTTGCCTGGTATGAAGCGTTGCCCAATTGTGATATCTGTGAATCGACATAAACATAACGTTCCGCTGGAGGATTCAGCAGGTCAAAACATGAGCCGGGAGTTAAAGCAATGTTTCTGTTTTGATTTTAAGGGCCATTTTATCGTTGTGTGTTATCTACTATTCTACTTCCAGCCTGTCAAGACACATTCAGATGCGAATAGAGGAGTTTGTCGAAGTGGTTTTAGCTTACAAAAACCATACGTGGCATATGGAGCCAGTGTTTTCTCATATGTTCGATTTAGGAAATGTGAGCTTGATAGGAAAGTATCAGTCATGGCAGCGTTCGTATTTTTTATAGCTTATATCATAAACAGCAAAAGAAAAGTACATTGCAACAATGTCAATTGCAATTTGAATATATATATATTCCCGATATTTGTGCTATAAAGTTCATTCTGACTACCATATGTTCTGTTTACAGTTCATAAGATTAAAAGGTCAATTGAATATTAGTGATAATGAGTACATTTCCTGTGGATTTGGTTATGGATAAATTGCTGAACTCTACAGCACAAAAAAAGGGTGGCAGAATTTCATAAATCATAAATACTTTACATAATACACTGGACAGATGTACACATGTCTATACGTACATATAAACTTATATCATTCGAAACAATTAAATACCAATACATCTGACTTAAACAAAAATATTTTTTGGGGACTGCATGAAGAGGCATGGGTTTAACAATCATACCTCGTGGTTAACACTGCTCTCTCAATAGTGACGATGTGTTATCGAGACTCACTTATGAAGATATACATGGTGTCGGTAGTCTCTCGTGTCTTTTTTTATGCTTTTGTAAGGCTATGCATTAGCCTTAAACCTAATGTATGGATTTTTACATAACATTACATATTTGTTCTGAAATGTACGTTCAGCATACTCCACTTTGCTGTTAATACAGCTCTTATGAAGAAAGTCCTGTGTTTCTTAAGGAGTGGGGGGGAGGGGCACCAAGGGATGTTATATTCTCAAAACTGTGTGTGTGAGGAGGGGGGATGGTTTGGGGGTGTAAGATGGGCTGATAACAGAAGCATGCAAATCGAGGGACTTAGGCAGGTTGGAAATGTACAGTGTGTCAGGTAAAGGGTACAGTCTATTTCAAAAGTGCTACTACTGCAGAGAGTCAGGCACTGCTTCATTGGCGTAGTCGGCAGAATCGAGAGTTAACAAGTCCCAGGGGTGAGGGAGTGCGTGGTTTGGAGCAGGTTGGGAAAATAAGGATCAAGAGTGGAATGGGATGCAGGGGGGGTTTGAAGGGGGGGGGGGGATTTCGGCGGAGTGGCGTTACGGGGTTCAAGGGTCAGTGGTGTTGTCGCGTGTGGTCATCCCCCGATACCAGCTGCAGTAGCCTTCCTTCTGCTGGATGCAGGCGTAGTGCCGCGACTGGTAGCCGGGGTAGCCGAAGTGGGACAGCATGTCCGTCCACAGGCACTCGTTCTTTGAAGTCACAAAGCATGGCAGGTAGTGACAGGGCTTAATCTACAGAGAGAGAAAAGGAGCGAAATACTATAGATGTAGTAGCCGTAAAGCAAGAACGAGAGACAGCATTGTCGACTCACCATGTTAGCTAGCCATCTTATATATAATATTGGCTACGGTTGGTGGACAATTGATGTAGCCAAGTTTTTTTTTTTTTTTGAAAATGTAATGTTAAATTTGGTTGCGATTTTCTTACAATGAATTATGTGTTATCCACTGAAAACAGTCACAGCAACATGGTGAGTCTAGGATAAGGTACACACAACCAGAGCAAAGCAGATTGGTATTGTTTTGTGAGGCAATGTTAAGCAACGTCTTACACCTCAATTTGGCTGCACAGTTACAGTACGTGATCAGAAATGCCTTCGTTAAAAAAATAGTTGACTAAAGAAAAGGTAAGTAAAATAACTTCAGCATGTGTTATGCATAATTAATTGATTTCCCTCCCTTAAGCTCAAGAATTGCAGTCTAGTCTTTCAATGGGCTTTTAATCTCCCGAGGGTTGAGCAGGGAGTTCATTTAGCAAGGGGGAGAAGTGATTCTCAGTTCAAAGAAAATGTTACTTATAGGCCTTTTTTTCACAGAGGCGGATAAGAAGCCTTAGAGGTCACATTGGTGGTTGTTGTCCCAGGGCACAGCCAGGAAATCTAGTGAACCTCCAACAGGATGAACTTGAATGGGAGAGGTGTCAGTATGAAATTAGCCACGTATTCTTTCATATCCCCTCTGCATCCTCTGCAGGTGCCTCGTGAATGCTATGCTCTGTTAGAAAGAGGTGTGTCGGGTGTCAAGTTTATAGAAATGCCTATAAAAGCTTTTCTGTTCAAGCGTATCTACTAACCTCAAGCTATCAGACTTCAGGCTACAGACCCAAAAGAACTGACGGTGAGCAACTTCTAATGTCAATCAACTCAACATAAATGCCTAAATTAAACTTTTGTACAGTCGGGGGACATACTGTAATATAATACTGTAAATAATATGTGGTAAAATCCAAAATAAAAGCTTCTCAGTGGGAATTTGTCCAAAATAAATTATTTGGTCTGCTGCAATTCATTAGACATAGCTGCAGTGAATCATTAGTAAGGTGCAACTTTAAAGCAAGTGTGATAAACGTTGGCTTTGAGATTAGTGAAGAGGGTTCTAAATGTATATCCCCACTTGTTTTATCCAAGAGGTAATACACTGGCCTGGTGAAGCGGAAGGAACAACCTTATTTTGATCTTATTCAGATTTGACTTTACTCTAACCTTTTTACGTTTCTGTCTACAACTTTGTTTTGTGTTCAGTTTTATTCATTGAGCCATCTCCTCTAGACTAAGTTGAGAATAATGTTTATATGACACAGCAGTAAGCTGTAGACCACACACACACACACTCAAGTACAGGACCTCACACAAGCAGAAACTGACCCTCTGCCAGATGACCAGATGATCTTTAGCGAGCGTTTCACACTGCATAATGAATTGGCATGACCACCATTCAAAAGCAGTGTTTGCTCTAAACCACAGAGGATATGCCAACAGACACACACACACACACACACACACAGGGCTTCTCATTACTGCTGGCTCAAAGCAAAAGTGAATCGAATTCATGGACGCTCATGGCTTGTAGATAGGTTTGCCAAGCACTCAAGCAATGAATTACTTCCTCATATGAGGACTTTTATCTCATCGTATTATCTCATTTAATTTCCTCCCTCTGTTCATGCTAGCAAGACCGCTTCCCGTGGCCTAGGGTGTGGGTTCAAGTCTGCCACGGGGCTGTGTTTCACACAGTACAGGTCACACTGATGCTACAAATGATTTGGACAGCAGATCTGAAGAGGTACACACTGAAAGCCAAGCATTTAGAGAGGCGAAAGAGCTCAGGTTAAGGAGTGCGGGCCTGTACTCTGAGTCTCTGCACACGTAGTAGCATTTACTATCATACACACTGTCATAAAAAAATAACATCCTTCTCTTGAGATCTTAAATGACTTCCCTCGAATGACTATCTGGTTGATAACCCAACCACATGTATAAGTGAAAAATGCATGGGGCTTTTGGACAAGGTTAATCAGAACATCACTACAGTAGCTGCTGTCTGAGTTCAGCACATACAGCACAGCACATGGATGTATTTGTGTCAGATTCCAGCATAGCAACTGCCATCCTTTTGCTGGGGCTTCGGTAATCTAATTACTCTGGTATGTGTTCAGAAGGCACTGAACCAGCCATTAGTATAAAATACCTGACGGCTGAAATCCTGAACTACTTCTGCAAGCTATTTGACCAGTATATATTCAGACACAAATTGAATAGAGTGTATTAAACACCTCATATTGTGGTTCGTATTACATGATAACTTACACATACAGTAAACTGAGCTGAGAAAATTAGACATATTTTTGGAAGTGAATTGTGTAAATTTTCACTCGTAAGAGCTTTTAATAGCATGAGTTGTAAATAGAACGTATTACTATCTAACCTTGATGACTGTCAATGGAGACTGCGGATGGAAACTAATGCGAGCCAGTAGTATATTTACACATCGAACTCTTATGGAGACACTGGCATGTTCTCAGGGGGTGGTGGTGGCAGCAGGGGGGGGGGGGGGGGGGGGGGGGGAGGAGGACGTGAAGCCTGAGTGCTGAGAGAGAGTGTGCCATGCCCATAAACAGACATGCGGCCGGCCGAATAGTCATTCACAAGGGAGCCTTTAGAGAATGATCATGTGCTGAGGAAGAAGGTTTGGTCTTCCTCTGCCTCTGCCCCTGCCCCTGCCCCTGCCGCCATGCCTCCTGCCACCCCATGGGCCCTGCTGGCGCCTCTTTGTGCCCGGCGGGCCGGCTCTGTCCTGTTCTTGCTCGTCCTGGTCCCACGCGCCAGGAGGGGGGCAGTGCCCGCCGCCACTCACCCTGCAGTTGCAGCCCAGCTGGTAGCGGTGGTTGATGCCCTTCTTCTGGGCCAGGGAAAGGCGCTCCCAACGCTCGTTGAAGTTGCACAGGCCAGTGTAGACCTTGCCGTCAAAGACACGGCCTGGATGAGAGACAGTCAGACAGAGAGAGAGAGAGGAAGAGAAAGAAAGAAAGATAGATAGATAGATAGAAAGATGAGAAGCAAAGATAGAATGGGAGAGAGAGAAAATACAGCTGTCGTAAATAGTGTGGAGTACATTAATATTTCCTGCTTATTGGTGTGTGCAGTACTTGATGTGATTTTAGATCAGTGCCTGTTCGTTTGTTCTACTGCAGCTTCTGCTCCAATTTATTGGCTGGTAAAATGTTATCGTCCGAAACAAAGACTCCCTCCGACACTTCTTGCATAATTTTCAAGCTTCACAGGGACGTGCAGACTCTTAAAAACGACAGTCATTGTATGACTCTCTTACTGTAGTGCATGAATATACCATCCACGGTAGGGGGACTGTAAGCTATGGTAAAACAATCTCGTACAGTAAGAACCTATTAAAACAACTCTCTATTTATGAATTTCCAAAGGTCCTTCAGCATCTATTTTGGGGTTTTGGCTGTTGGCAGCTTACCACTGATGTGGGGGACTATAACCTCTGCAACAGGTGCACTATATCCTTCGACCATCGTGGCTCACTTCAAAATAAAAAGCAGGGAAAGAAAAGACGTCACGCGTTGCATCTCGAGCCTTGTAGTCATTACCCCCGCAGGATTATTTTAGTCCTGGTGCGAAGACAGGGATGAGATGGAGATATCACGAGCTCATGAGTGTGTGTGTGTGTGTGTGTGTGTGTGTGTGTGTGTGTGTGTGTGTGTGTGTGTGTGTGTGTGTGTGTGTGTGTGTGTGTGTGTGTGAGAGCTCTGGAGCTGCCCGGAGAGCAACTCTTAGTGGTCAACATGTGGGACTGATCAAAGGAAATCCAGTGAGCTGATGTCATGTATTTAAAAGAGCCCCGTATGTAAGGGCCCTCATGTCCAGGCACTCAGAGCCCACTGCCAATAATAGGGCCATGGGAGGAGGGCAGGAATGGAAGCAAAGCCTGATGTGATGCCGGTGGCGTGATTCAGGCTCTCCAAAATGCAACAAAACAGCTCTTGTGCTGCCTGTTGGTTGGCAAAACTGTGTGTGTGTGTGTGTGTGTGTGTGTGTGTGTGTGTGTGTGTGTGTGTGTGTGTGTGTGTGTGTGTGTGTGTGTGTTTGCTTAGAGCTGAGCCCCCTGTGCTGGTTGGGCAGGGTTGACAGTGCAAAATTACAACGTGAGAGAATTAACAGAATGATGAAAGATTTGTGTGCAAAGTTATACGCATCAGTTTAAGTGTTAACATGATAATGTGGTTGTTTTTTAAAGTGGGTTACAGTTTTTTGCTTTTGTTTTGCTTTGATTTATTTATTTATTTATTTTTTGGCTAGAAGAAAGATGGCTGGCAATGGAGGCGGAGAGGGAGAAAAAAAATAGCGCATGTGGTTTTCCCAGTAGCAAGCTAAAGGTTCAAAACAGAAGGAAAGTCTGTGTCATAGGGAGGGGTTGAGGTAGATCCCCAGGGGTCTCAGATTTAAACCAAACAAACTCCTGCTGCCGTTGGCAACTGGACCTTTGTGGTCTGAGACGCACTGCAGAGGGAAATAAAGAGAGAGAGAGAAAGAAAGAGAGAGAGAGACTAAGAGAATGGGAGCAGAGAGAGAGAAAGAAAAAGAGAGGGAGACTAAGAGAATGAGAGCAGAGAGAGAGGGAGAAAAAGTTGAGGGAATCCCAGAGGCACGATTGTGCATCCATTTCCCTCGAGGCCGATGGGCTCTGTCATTCAAGTAATGGACTTCACAGCCAGCCATCTTTGTGCAGAAAGTATGCATAACATCTAAAGTCCCCTAGGACACTGAACTGAACTTGTTATTTTGGTCTCAACGCTGTTGTTATTTCAGTCAAGGTTTTTCTCCCCGAGGACACGGAATTTTGTAAGAAGTTTGATGATTGGTAATGTCTTCAGTCTCAATCCTGCCCCTAGACCCCAATCTGTCCCTGCTTCATGCACGCCTCAGTGCAGTTAAAACACTTTTGATTAATGATATTAGGTTCAGTCAGTCAAGAGTCAGGTATGTAGCACATAGGCAGACAGAAGTCATACCGAGCAGGGGCTGTCCTCCAAGCACCAGGAAGGAGAGCGCCTATTCCTGTTCATACAAGCTCAAGGCACAGCTACTTAGGGTCAGTGATTTCAACTGATTTATGTCTGTTATGATGCTCTTCATTAGCTATATCAGGTGTATTCAGGTAATCCAGAGTTCATCTGGTGGGTTTAGTCAAGTATGCAGAGCATGGACAGATAGACCGTGATTGAGAGCCTTTGAGAGTTGCTTTTATATTACTTAGTACTAATAGCACTTCTGGTGTATTCAGTTTATGGAAAGTTCAGCTGGGTGTTCAGTTAGGTATGCAGAGCTTGGACAAATGGTCCATGATTGAGAGCCCATATTCAAAAGCAGTCTCTTCCATGCTGGTGCAGAGGCCTTACCTGTGATCAGGTACTGGTATTTGTTGATGTCGAACTTCACTCCGCAGAGGCTCTCAGAAGCATCAGTGTAGATGTGTTGAACATGCTGCACTTTTTCAAAGCCTTTGTACATCTGTCATAGAAACAAAACACAAACAATGCATGATACTGGAGTCACACATGTTATTGATTCTGTCCTTTTCTTTTCATTTCAAAGAATCATCAATCAGAGAGAAAACTGAGGATTATTTTGTCCTGTTCAATGCACTAAATGAATGAAAGCATTGTCAGTGAGGCAAGTAAAGGACTATTTCTTTAACCCACACTTAAAACAACATATTTGCATTACATAAGCTGGCAAAGTATTCAGTTCCAAGCCATGCTTGTTTTTCTCCTCAACATTTTCCTATTGTAGTAAAGCAGGACCAAAAAAATATATAAAATTCTGCTGGACAAAATAAGTGTTTTGTCCTGGGAGTCATAGTGCCTTGTCATTCTGTCCCTGTGATTTGATTTACTTGTCCTGTGACAACAGGAAATCCCTGTTTAGACGTGACATTCCCAGAAAATGGGAACTGACTGCGATGCTTCGCCACTGGGAACAAAGACGTGGAAGAAAGAAATGGAGGGCTTATGAGGGAGGAAAAGTCTCTTTTACATAACCATCCTTCAGTGACTCTGCCCTCTCGTGACACCCAACTCAGCCTGGAACGAAACTGAGACTGTCTGGCGACCATTACTAATATGCCAGACCCGTAGCCCTTCAGAAGCTTCGCCTAAAATATCACTCGAGGCCGCAAGAACAGGAAAAAGTAAGAGAGGAATTAATATTGTTTCCCATAGAAGGCCTAACCCTCAGCAATGCAACACAATGACTCTCATAGACCTGTATTGTACTGTGCAGCAAGCAGAAGAAAACCCAATATATTGAAGGTCCAGTAAATGTCATATTGGAGTTTGCATGTCACTATTTTAATTTCACCTCAGAAAGAGAAAGTTAAATGTAAAAGCTGCCAAACTACTTGCAACTTTCCAGTTATGAAGCTCAAACAAACAAACTGGACAAACTTAGATGATCCATGGTTTGTGTATAGGTCTGTACACAAGTGTGTATGTGTTTGCTGTGGTTTGGTGTGTGTGTGTGTTGCTGTGGTTTGGTGTGTGTGTGTGTTGCTGTGGTTTGGTGTGTGTGCAAGTGTTTGTGTGCGTGTGTGTCGTGTCCCTGAATCTCTTGTGCTGTGCAGCTGTCTTGGCTAAGTGTTTATATTCTCAGGAGCAGTCATGCTCTTTGTGGAATGACGCAGATTACATAAGGAGGTGGAGGGCCTTCTATTCATCTCATAGCTATATTACAACGGCCCTAAGGATAGATTGGTAGCATCCTCAGACAACGGCATATACTAACATGCGCATACATCATGCACTGTCACAACACAGTCATTTACTGATTTTCTCTATAAATGTGTTTATGAATGTTGCACACATACTATGAGTAGGCCTACATGATGGTGGTGTCGGCGTGTGTTGTGACATTACTGTGGCTGCTTTATGAGAGTTTCCTCTGTGTGTGTGTGTGTGTGTATGCTGGTTTATACTAAACCTACTATTCAAAGTACTTGTGGTAGTCCTCATAATCAATGTTATTTAGGAGTATAGTGTGTATTATTAGGGTTTTTATGTGTAATTGTTCTTGGTTTCTTGTGGTTGATATCTGAGGATGTGTCATGTATGATGTAATGTGATAGTGTTTTGGCTAGCCTCTCACCTTCATCTGTTTAATGGTGTATCTCATGGTGCCAAAGGGTCCATCCTTCAGCAGCTTTTTGCCCACGACCTTGGCACGGATCACTGTGAAATGAGAACACACACACACACACACACACACACACACACACACACACAGTACAGAGAGAGACACACACCAACATGAGCTTAAGATGCTGCCAAAAATATGAACTCAAAGTCAAAATTGTCATGAAAAGATTTGCATCCCCGCATGCCTCATTGCTAGTGAGAGGGGGGCTAGTGTTGCCTCAGTGTTAGTGAGAGGGGGGCTAGTGTTGCCTCATTGCTAGTGAGAGGGGGGCTAGTGTTGCCTCAGTGTTAGTGAGAGGGGGGCTAGTGTTGCCTCATTGCTAGTGAGAGGGGGGCTAGTGTTGCCTCAGTGTTAGTGAGAGGGGGGCTAGTGTTGTCATTAACTCTGAACTATCTAATTAACTGCTCACAGTTCATGACTTCATAAGGCACTTTGAAGGGCCCGATCAGAACAGTGTACTTTAAATCTGTATGCTAGCTACTTTGTAGTTGGCCCTATGGACTATACCTAATTAGCCTTACATTAACCTATAGGATTAAAGGAAAATGAAAGAGTAATCGTCTTTGCATATGCAAGTTCCAAATGCATTTACCTCATAACATACAATATGGTGTCCGTTAAGCTAATAGCATTAAGTATTCAAAGTTAAGCACACACAAACACAGGCTTAGCTCAGTATAGCACTGTATAGCAACATATGTAATCAGCTGTGAAAGGAAAGCACCAGAGTATTATTCAGACCATAGGGCTACAGTCAGGCCTATGGGACACTGGGTGGGGGGGGGGGGGGGGGGGGTTAATCAGGGTGGGCTGGCATGCAGTTGACATCCCTCTCTGAAGCACTTACGTAATCATAGGAGCAATCCTACCAAGCGGAGGTGAGCCAAGAACATGCTGGGCAAGCTAAGGGTCTTTGTGCAGCCCCTTTCAGAATGTTTATTACAGGATTTCTAGTCAGTGTGAGACTTGAATGGTTGATTTTTATCCGAATTTCCGGGGGGAGGGGATTAATAGATGAGCCTGCAGTGATATATTTCCCATTTTTCCACAATCCTCTATCCTCTTATAATAGAAACTGACAGACAACAGGTGTTTCCCTTCCAACACAAAGCCCGACTGGGAAGCCCAGCCGAGTCCATCACATCTGGGTTCCTTCCCTTTAGGACAAGAAGTCCAGGTTCAAGTCCAGGTTCAAGAGACTTTATTTCCATTTGCCCAAGCAACAGTCACAAGCACATTGAAGTTATTGTGCATAATTTTTGTCTGAGAAGCCACTTCTGATGGAAGTGAAAAAAACTAGAGGGATTTTTGACCGGTAGCTTTTCATTATCACTTCGCATCCCAGCCAGTAAAGTTAGTGTGAGGGTTAATTTGCGCCACTGAATGGCTTTTGCGTCTTCTTTATACACCTGCGTCTGTCCTCGACATAACACATATATCTCGCTAGATCTCCCAACGTGTGAAATTCACCTGCTCCCTCGTAGGCCTGGCCATTGGGACGCGTGTGACAGACATAACTAAAGTCTGGGATGTTTGTTATCTTTTCCATCGGAATTTCCTTCCCACATCTACTTGAAGCCTGCATTCCTGAACCAGCACGGAAAAAAAAGTAACGAAAAAAAAAAGAGTAAAGCATTCCTTTCCACCCCGCGGAACAGAAGGTTCTAGCATCTTCTTCGCCATCACTGTCAGTTCTATTTCGAGGGCCAAACACTCAGACATTTAGGCAGAAATGAAAGGATCATAACTCAGAACAGAAAGACACCACAGCTGAAAGTGTTTTGAACCCAACTGGAAAAAAACACATATCTGAAGTCTAAGGAAAAAGTAGAATTCATTGTTTATCCAGTCCAAATGTTAATTACTTTGGTTTTTCTTACTGTCATATATAGTTGCACTGACAGGTATAAAGCTTTTTTACTTTTTTTTACTTATTTTACCTTGAATTTGTCTCACGGAGTTCAGCCAAGTAGCAATCCCCCAGTTTCTACATCTGCATCAGAGTTCCTGGTTTCCAGGAAGGAACCGTAACTTTGTTCCTACCCCCGTCTAAAGGTCAAATGTAGAGAAAGTGTGACATCTGTCACAGGGGCCACCCTGTAACATGTTGTGGGGTTAAAGGCCACGGCACTGACTGAGAACACAAAACCAACTCAATGGTCCCCATTTTGAGTCATGGGTCTTGCTGGCAAGACTGCGGCCACTAATTGGGAGGTGCCGATGTCATCGACCCATGGGAATGCACTAAGAGACGCAGCTGCTTGCAAGACAGCGGATTTATGTAATTCCCACCCGTGACCTCTCGAACCCTTCCAGGGTTGGGTCGGGGGAGCTCTCCACTTCACTCCGTCCTAGCAGACCCTTATAATGTTTACTTGTGACCGCAAGAGTTACCTTAAAAAACACCCCTCCCAAGACTCTCTCCTTCTCTCTCTCTCTCTCTCTCTCTCTCTCTCTCTCTCTCTCTCTCTCTCTCCCCTCCTCTGCTCCTCCACTTTACCTTCAAAGATTCAAAGAAAATCTCGAATGTTTACGTAACCTCATTCCAAAGCGCCCCTGCATATGGACCAGCACCTGACTTGCTGGGGATTCTTCAAACCGCTAACGAGCACACCAGCTCTCGCATTTCTTACACACATTGCTAAATATAAGCACCCCCCCACACACACACACACACACACACACACACACCCGAACCCCCCCACCCCCCCAGCATTACCAGAACATCCATGAATGTGAAGTGCTGTACTCCCATTGGCGGGGTATGCATATTCATGGCTTGCCGCAGAAAAATGTGACTTGTGTTCAGGAAACGTGGGTGGATGTTGTGTGATTACAGAGGTAACTGGGGTATGAGAGAGTCTTAAGAAACAAGAAAGGATACAAAAAAAACACATAATCCTTCACTTTGATGAGAGAGAGAGATTCAGCTCTTTCTGAATCCAAAGAGGAGGGAAGCATTCAATTGCAAATGCCTGTGCAGGTGGCGGTATAATTTGGTGCGAACACACTTCTCTGAGAGAACACTGAGAGTTCTCTCTCTGCTTCGGATGACGATTGTGTAATGCCCCTCAGGCTGTATGAGGATCATCTGGTTTTTGTTTTGTTTGTTTTTTTGAAAAGGATGAGAATGGCAAAGGAATGGCAAAGGAAGCAATGTATGAAAAAGATAGATGCATGGACTTAACACTAGAGAGAGAGAGGGAGAGAGAGAGAGATTCATTTATTTATAGAGAGGCAGTGCCAAACTATTTCTTTATGTGCCGTTTCTGAAGTCCCACCTACTCTCTCTCTCTCTCTCTCTCTCTCTCTCTCTCGCGCTCGCTCTTTGAGTGTGTGTGTGTGTATTTTAACACACAAGATGGGTTTGTTGCACCATGTACATTACACCAGCAGGAGGAGAGTGAAGAGGCTGACATTTCCATTGGGGTGGGCACTTGAAAAACTGCTCTAATCCATTCTCTGAAATGTAATTCCCCTCTTTTAAAAAGACACCACTGTGTGCTTACACTTCAGTTGAGACTCCCTGTGAGCAAACCGCAAAAGATAAAAGACACAGTGTCCATTCCGCTAAGCCCAGACAGAACAGAGCTGCACATTAGCATGATCAAAGCCATGGCCATGTGGCCGTGAGCATACCATGAGACCCGACATTCGATACGCCTCGCTCACGGCGAATAGATGTCAAACTCGCGGGGAATCTCGCACCTTTTGACCTATTGACCTATTTTAAGAGCGAGCCGCACATAATGAAGCTGGTTTTGGCAGAGCCGGCCCTGGACGCTGCAGAATCATTGAAAACGCCTCATCTGGTGGTCAGGCACTGAAACATGAGTTATGTAAATGGCCCAGGATCGCCCTCTGACCTTGATCATCGTGGTGCCGTGTGAAACAAACCTGTTTACGCATTGAAATATCCTGCGGCCACTCGGCACAAGTAAACACGTCGCACGGCGGTAATCTCCACACTACTTAGTTTCGGACTGAGATGGTTCCTCCTGGTACAGGCGAGGAACAGGCTGCCTGCACAGCTTAAAGCCTCCCGATCTCTCTCCCTCCGTCACCCCGTCTCCCTCCAGAATCAGGGACGTTTTTTGGCGGGGATATTACGCGGCAGGGGCCAGAGTTTAGGGTGCAGCGTTAATCTGTCGCATGAAAGCCCTTTAGTGAAGTGGGCCCGGCCTTCCCCTGAGTGAATAGGCTGTTTTGAGTCGCAAGTAAATTGCAGCCAAGTAGGCCTGTGCACAGAATCAAGGCTTTAATTCGTGCCCGGGGTGGAGGTATGCAGCAGGAATATTGGCAGGAAATGGTCCACCGTCATCTGGAAATGTGATGAGGGGATTACTTGAGGAAAGCGCGTATCAAGGTGGACTTAAACCTGCGTAAAGTGCTCCTGTATTCACCTCTACTGCACTAACCCAGTAATGGTGAAACCAGCCAGAGAGGAGGACAGACAAATGAACTGCTTGACATTTCTCTTGCAGGCCTTTCCCTGTTAGGTACCATAGACCCCCCAACATGTGGAAAGCACATTCATGATTTACCTTCCCCGCTTCAATGAAGGTGATAACAGACCAGTGATCTTAATGGCTTAAAGGTTGCTATCTGCTGTTCGACATCTGAAGTACAAACATCTACTCCTCTCAACACGTGTGCCAGGTAGACAACAGACAAATGCCCAAAACATTCCAAAGTAGAATGTTAACAGTCTGAATGTTCCAGACTCTAGCTAAACAGTTCCTCGTATCACTGACTCTTGTCAGATAAATCATTCAAATAAAGATTTTACCTCAGGAATCATTTCTTGGGAGAATTCCTGTGCACCAGAAACTCACTCACTACTCACTACTCTCTGTCTCCATGCACATTATGACTGTAATCGAATTAAATAAGCAGTTATGGTTACCAAAAATGGTGCAGTCTTATCCACGTTCTGTTTTTAGTTATCATTTATCAAGCTAAAGTTGGTGTATATTGTACGTGGGCCACATATTAGGTACATGAGTTCTTTAAACAAGTTCATAAAAAGAATGCAGCAATTACTTATTTTTATACAGATCTTTGGGATCTGTCTCCTTTCCAAATTTTGGCTAAAGTTCTTTTGGCAAGTTCGCAGCTATGCACTGCATGTTTGCGTACGTGAGGATACAAATCAAA
This sequence comes from Clupea harengus, assembly GCF_900700415.2. Taxonomy (NCBI): domain Eukaryota; kingdom Metazoa; phylum Chordata; class Actinopteri; order Clupeiformes; family Clupeidae; genus Clupea; species Clupea harengus. The sequence continues at coordinate 9,479,878 of NC_045167.1, read as the reverse complement.
ATGTTGACTTTCCCATCAGCTATTTCCAAGAGATAACTACATTCTGCTGTGAGGAACAAAACAAAATCCACTAAAGTTCAGCCTTTGAAAACATGGAGCATGGCTAATAAATTCAGATCGCCTGCTTCACATAGAGGTGGTGACAAAGTGATTTAGCACTGGGCAGGTGTTATAATCCTTCCTGTAACTCACTCTAAACAACATCACCCTACAACAGTAAGACAAAACAACAAGTATCAAAAGGTATACTACCATTTTAGGCCATCACCACAATCTAACATCTCATTGTTTCTCAAACAATCTTATGATAATCTTGATCTTGATGATCTTGATCTTGATGATCTTATGACGACCTTATGATATAGCTCTGCACTAGTGCAAAGTGCAGCAGATTCACTCTCAACTGCCAAACAGCAAACATGCATGAATGTACGCAAAAATGTAGCTTCATTGAAGATGAGAATGAATCTAAATGGCTCATTCATAACAAAGATGTCTTTTGGTTGCACATGTGTAATCAAGAAAATATGTTTTTTTTAATGTATTGTATAGCCACTGCACATGTTCTACACACATAACTAAAAAAAAAAAAAAAAAGACCCTTGAGACCTCCTGGCAGCGGTTCCCTCACAGTTCACTGGCCTGGGCCAAGGCTCACTTGGTAAAGAAAACACACTAGTGACATCATCCCCTCGCCTCCCATAGGCGGACGGACCTGGACTCTGGGTTGTTGCATTTTTAAGTAGCAGACCACTGCACCAGCCCAGCGAATGGTTGAGAGACATCGCTACTATCATTCCCATCCACCAGTGGCAACTCCCAGTTGTCGCCTTTCGGAGTAGAAAAAATCACCACGCCAATCTTACTCATGGTTGCACGCCACTCCCATCCACCGGTGGCAGCTATTAGTGCGTCGGCAGTCCGAGATCAGCAGGGACGGATGAGTGGACGCACTGCCCAGAGCGACAGTGTGACTTCCCCACACAATGCCAGCTTCCTCTTTTGATCTCTTTTGCTCTGCTTTATTCTGGTGGCCACCCGTGCTCTCACCCTGGTGCATCGCCACGGACCTCTTTTCATGACTACTGACGTGACTTCTTTTCTTTTTTCTTCAGTCTCCCCTCTAGCACTTTTAGCCACCCAAAAAAGGATATTGTAGCACCCACAAACTTTTTTTTGACGGAGAGGATTGCAAATGGAAATAGTACAGCCTTTCACAAATAGCAGCCATGGCTGAGCTCTACTTTGGTAGGTCTCTGTAAATGAAATTTCTTTCAGACTTGATTATAAAGAGGTGCCCCATCACCAGACAGCCTGTCATTCTAAGGAGCAATGAAGACTGGGATAATTAGAGAGTGAGGGGTCTTATGGAGTTGTGAGGTCCTCCTCACAAAGCTTCCCTTTTCCATCGTTCATTCAGAGAAGTGCTGTGTGAGGCATCTAGTGAAAATATGCCAGGAATCGCGCTGGAGAATACCAAAGCACTTACATAAATAAGCAGGCTTTAGCGTGTCCGCACATTTCCCACTTGTCCTTATCAAACGCGTATGTGGAGTGAATGAGCCACCAGTGCTAGGTAAACATAAGAGTTACTCTATCACACAGAGTAGTCTGGTGGAAAGAGATCATTTGACGCTACACCTGAAGGAGAATCTAAATGCGAATGGACATTTTTTTTAAATGGTATAATAATAAAATTGACGCTAACAGAAATATCCACGTTTGTTGATTGGTTGGTGTTATTGTGTTATCAGGCTGTGTGAGGAGGCGGTAAACTGGAGTGCTGCAGAGGATTGCTCAAAATCAGCTCAACTGTTTTAAAAGCAGCGCTCTAGGTTCAGTTCTGACCTATATAAGCCAACCCCGAACGTTTGCGTTGGAGCAGCGCTCGGAGCCAGAAGTAGGCGATGGGAGTTGCGCTTCCACACCAGAATTTTCGCTTCCACACATGGGTGCAATATTCGAGCGCCAGTAAAATACTTGGCCAGCTACCGTCTGCCTGGCTCTGTTTTATTGCTCAGCAAGTGGTCATTTGCCCTAAAAAACATTATGCTCGCTGGGACCTGTTACCATGGCTACTGTTTAACTCTTTCGTCCCTCTCTGAGGGGGCAGAAGTTATCCGGACGAAGACTGTAGTGACGCACTTATTTAGCCCCTTAAAATAAAACTAAACTCCTCTCTGCGCTGCATGAATGTAGAGTTGATAAAGAAGGAGTATGCCTATTATAGCTGTGCACATCATCAACATCATTCGAACTTGAGCACGGAACCATAGAAACATTGGAAAGTAGAGTAATAATCTTATCACCATGTCCCATCACAGAAGGGAAGCAACACCACTACTATTTGCTCATCGTTATCTAAATTGTCATGCAATTTAAAAGGCAAGATAAGCATACGCTCTGTTTACACAGTCGATGTGCCCTATGCGACTAATGCGTGTTAAAAGAGACTGCAAGCACCAGATGTGGAAGCACAGAGATGAAAATACGACAGTTTGCACTACTCCACACAAGTGAGCGTCTTACCTATATCGGAGTTGCAGTACGCCTCTTGAGGGTGCGACAGTGCGCACGAACAAGCCTCTGTCAATTGGTTGATCTGCAGGCTTCCGAGGACGAAGAGAAGACTTAACAGCTGATGGTACATGGACTTCATATTTGCGCTTATTCTACACGTGGCAAAACTTCCTCAGATACAAGTAAAAGTTTCTGGTTGCCGTCTGATCCTTCGTGTCGTTGCTTTATGTCCCTCTCTGTCCGGTCTCTAGTCAAGCTTCAGCTGTCACTGACTGACTGTGCTCTGGTCTGCGAGTCACAAATTACATATAGTGCGCGAGGAGCGAACGCCACCCACAATCTCTCGAGATTAGACGCGCGCTGGCCAATCAGGGCGCGATGATGCCATTTAAAATAACAGAGCTATGACATAGTGGAATTGACCTCACAGTGTCAGACTTTTTTGGTAATAGCGATTTTTTTCTAAGTTTAGTTTTATCAGTGCTTCTCAGCTCTGTGCGAGTCCAAACGGGTGGAAATTGCTTGCTGAATGGAAAGCAACATGATGGCGATGCCGGGTGTGCGTAATTCTAACCATGACTGGAAGTTTCTCTGCTGTACTGCGCTGCATTCATACACTTCAGTCAATCAGCGGGGTAATACCATGTCCCGTTAGACTGTGTAATTATTATAAAATAAAATAAATGGAGATTTCTAACTTTTAATATCCCTTGTCAATCAGTGCTCTCTAGAGATGGTCCACCTATGTCGCTTTGTAACTGGAATGTGATTGAAAATGAAGGCTCTGAAGAATAACAAGAATACATGACATCACTAATAGATATTTAGAACATATTTTACAGCACGGCACCATTTTTTGGCACATTAAATACAATCTCAACAGGAACAAACACAGAAGCAAATTTTGTATCCATTACTATGGTGATATGAATAATCACTTCCTCCCTTAAACAGTAGGTTCCATGAATTTGCTACAGTATGTCAGATGTTATGTCTATGCTACACATAGGTCATGTTCTTTGATAAACCGACACATTGTTCGAAACATTCTTTGGAATATAACTCACTATTCATTGCATTCTTCCCTTTTAAATCAATCGGTTGTGTCTTTGTAAAACCGTAATGAAGGCTTGTTGTTTCTCATATAACTAAACAGAACCACTTGGCATGTAATGAAAACTGGATCCTCAGGTGATTATGTTGGATGAGCTGTACCACAGAGAATAGCAGTACCAGTGTGCTGTAGTCTCTTGGGATTGACCCAGTGTGAACAGTGCCATTAGACTCAAAGTGTTGAATTAGTCAGATGAATTTTAATCTCCATCTCTCTCTCTCTCTCTCTCTCTCTCTCTCCCCCCTCTCTGCCTCACTCTCTTTCTCTCCCTCTCTCTCTCTCTCTCTCTCTCTCCCTCTCCCTTGATTTCTCACTCCCTCTCTTTCTCTCGCTCTCACTTATGTAAGTATTTAAGTACCACTGCAGAGATATTTCAGGGGCTCTGATATTTGTACGTTTAGGAGAGCTCTGAGACTGTTAAGGATTGTGTAATAAAGCTGAAGTAATCTAGCGCTACTGAAGTGTGACCCCTCCTGCTGGTTAATTAACAGAGCGATTTGCTCGGAAATGTCTCAAGCTCAGCTAATGCATTATGTATTCAGTAATGTGGGTTACCATTAGTGACCTTTTCACCTTGCAGTGGATTTTCATTTTGCACGGTTTCACTTCAGTGTACAGCTCGTCATTTAGGATGGCCTGCTCATTTTTCACATCAGCAAGACACATCCGTTAGACAGATGGGTCTTTATCATTAAGTCTCCATCTGATTTATGTCAAACAACTCTCACTGTCATTTCACACAGTCATTAAAACATGCTAAGATGTTATTTAGCTTTGACGACGGAGGTTAGTGTAAGCAAGAGAAACCACCAGCTCTGCAAAGCTTGATTTGCTACCATGCTAGTTTGATTCAGGCAGACGATTTTAGATACCCCCCACACACACATAATGGAAGTTGCAGTAATATACACACTGGACAGCTCCATCTGCATGGAGACCTCCGTTTGTTGTTGAAAGTTTAACGCAATGATTACCCAATGCATAAGCGACACACAGACCCAACTTAATGGAAAACCATAGTTCAAATGATGTAATCCATTATCTGTCTTGTCGCAAATTATTTCCCTGCAACGCTTGACGACCATATCAAGGGCACGCAGGGCCATGTTTGGGGAACATCAGTGGCGAGTTATTGGCTGTGGACAGCATTGCTGTTGGGTTTGTTTTTTCTGTGCACATGAAGGAATGGCAGGACACACCTTTTCCGGAGAGAATCGGGAAAAACAGGAAGTCGTGCCCAAAATGGGATTTTTTTTATTCTTTTGTGTGTATGTGTGATACAGGTTTTGACGTTTCAGATTGACGTCAGCTTGTCCAGGCAGGAAAAAAAATATGAAGAGAGAAGAAGGAATAAAATAATAAAATACACACACACACACACACACACACACACACACACACACATGCACACAGACACATTTACACACACACACACACATTTACACACAGACACAGACCTACACACAAAACCCCAGGCCCTCTCTGAAAATGACGTCTGCAAAGTAGGCCATCCAGTTGAAAAATCAGAGCACAAGCGCATTTCATTTCAGCCCCTCTAAGTATAGTGGAGGAAAAAAAGCGCCTGTTATTTTGTAGCTACTGAGTGGCTGCTGCTGCTGCCCAGACCCTGGGGACTGTGAGGCCGGCATTGTGTTCTGGAGGTGTTTAAAGTGCGCGTGGTTCCGTAATGACAAAAGGGAGCCGGGGCGGTTGACTCAGAGGAAATGCTTCTCGTCTGCCTCACAACCTGTTAAATGGAAAGTGGGAGGAGGAGGCAGTGGCGGGGTGAATCCGCCAGACTGAGAAGGCCTCTTACCGTTGCTTGTACAATTTTGGGCAAAAAAATAAATAAATGTCCGTAACTCCAAGGGGAAGGAAGGTGGCTGGGTTGGCTCCCTTCCGTAAGAATTTAAATAAAGTCCTCCTTTCCCATGCACACACAATAACAACACCAAAATAGGAAAGAAAACTTAACCCAGCATAGGAATATGGAAAGCAAAAGTAACCCAGATGGCTCAAATGCAAATACAGTGATAACTAATAGGACAAAAGGAAGTCATTGCACTCAATGATAAATAATGTCATTTGAATTCTTTTGGGTCGGGGGAGGCCATGAAAAGTTTGGACGGGGAAATATTACCACAGAAACCCCTTTATTCAGGCGTCCCAGTTTGTCAGCTCTTTGACTACACCTGTGCGAGGACAAGAAGGGAACACGGCTGTCTGGCAAACCCTGTCTGACATGGAAGGGGTTTCTCACAGAGATGCATCCAAACATGCCGCACGGTTTTGAAAGATGTATTCAAACACAGCTCACTGACATGCCATGTGAAAAATGTGTCCTACCCTTCGACTGCTATGCCAAATACATATCAGGGTCTCAAAGCGTGGTGACACCTCCAAACCCGGCTCAGGGCTCATATATATACACACACCAGTCATGGGGCTGAACTGAAAGCCTTTGTTGTAAAAAAACGATTCTACTCTTCGACTGCTATTCCAAAATACACTTTCAGTCGTCCAAATCTAAGTGAGGGTCTGAATTCTGGATTTTGTTGTACATTTAGCAGTTAATACACACAATGGCACAATGGCATAGATGTCATTCTGATTATGCAGATCTGTCTCGGGTTTGACTGTACTTTAAATGTATCCCAGCTTACTCCCTCTCTCAGGAGCCCGTTCATGTCTGTTATTACAGAATAGCTGTCGTGACGAAGCAGAAAGCTTGACTTCTGTAACCCGGGACGATCCCTGTCGCCAAACAACGCTTTTGGTCAGAAAGCCAGACTCGCCCAGACTCACTCCTCCCCTGCTCTGTCACGCTTCCTCAATGTGTGACAAATGGAGGATAGGTTAGAGACACTTCATTCAGAAGCTACCGCACGCACACACATGCACACAAAAGTACACACACACACACTCACACAGACTCACACAAACACACACACACGCACAAATACAGACACACACACACACACAGACAGATCTCAACAAAACAGGATGGTGTCTGAAAAGACCTATTAAGTTGTGAACATCCTTGACTGAACTAATCAAACAGACTCTCAGGGTGAGTCAGGGTTGCCCTCCATGCTTTTATTTGAAAGGAAGGCCTTTACTAGAGATAAACGAAAAGCAGTGTGTGTGTGTTTGTGTGCTGCCAGCATGCTAGCTTTCTCAGTTATTGTTATTGTTGTTGAGCTGTATCCTGTAGCCTCTGTATTCTAACTGATAATATCATAGTTTAGATGGAGCTACTGTGTACTGAAATAACAACTTTGTAGAAATAACAGCTTGTTATATGGTTCACACTTGAGGTCACACTCTGAGTCACGTTTATGACCTTCTCCCATTTGTGTGTTTGAATTCTCGTAATCATTCACATAATCACACATTCACATACACTTTCAGCGTGCTCAGAGACACGTATTCCCGCTTGTGCAACTGTTCCCAGAACAGCCGTCAGGCCCCAACCCAAAGCCAAATATACAATGCTGTAGTTAAACGCTTCTGTTCTAAATACGATTCTCCCACCAGAATGTGATGAAGCGGAGAGACCGAGACACTTCCGTCTCCGTTCTCCGAAAGCTCCCACGTCCCTCATATCCACCCATTTAGCATGTGGTCAGAAAGGCCCCAAATTACTGTGCAGCCACATCTCCCTAAAGACAAAGACCAGCGGGCCAACTGTGCGCGGTGGGCTCCCTGACGGAATGGAAATATATTACAGTTCCATATATCCTCAATTCCAGTGATGATTTTTATTTATTTATTTTTGCAATGGAACGGTCAGGGTTTTTGAGTTAAGAGTATGTGCTGACAACATTTCAGATTAGGAACTCGATCACTTTGGGCATGCTGGCAAACGCTGGATTCTTCCATATATGAAGATCTATGATGAGGTCACTATGATATTATTCAGCTCATAATAACACCATTCAGTTAACATGTCATGTTCATATCATTTCAATCGTCCCGCTCATACCACGGTTGCCCCATTTGGGTTATGTTAATTTGCGGATCTAATTTCCATATTTTGATTGATCTTTAAAACTGACACGTTTGTAGAACTGTACTTCTTTCTGACACATTGAGTATTTTTTCTTGACTAACAGTCTTTCTGTAAATGGATGGTTGCTATGGCCAAAGTCCAATCGTTAGTTCCATACCTCTCGTTGTCAAATAAACATATCCCAGCATTCTGTGTTCACTGTGGCCTTTAGCCCATACAGTATGTAGTGTAACGGTACTGGAAGCTATTTCAGACATATAGGACATGCTGCTACTCTGTACCTCCATCAGTCCACTAATTTGTATATCTGTCACAATGCAAAAGTTAATTTAAACTTCACAAAGAACTTGGCAAATTGTTATACAAGTGTAATACGGTCAAAAACCAGGTGTGCAAATATCAAAAGTTAATTGATGAAATACGAAAAAATGTATCAGAGTAAAGTTATTAGTGAACTGTGCAAATACTTTTTGTGTTTTTAAGTTTCAGTTTCCATTTAGACAATAACTTTTCCTGGAAATGGAGGATGTGTGTGTGTGTGTGTGTGTGTGTGTGTGTGTGTGTGTGTGTGTGTGTGTGTAGGCGCGCATGCGTGAGTGTGTACACAGGCATGTGTGTGTTGAGTGGGCTCTCCTTATTGTTCTTACTCCGATACCATGGCGACCCACAGTAAACAAATGATGAGAAAGGTCAGAGGGCCAATGTGTCATATTGTGGGGGAATACCAGGCGTGACCCCTCTTAGAGGATCACATGAGAGACGCTTTTAGGGATGATGTCATACGTGAGGTGGTCGGAATTCCTCCCATTCTCTCCCACTCTAATAATATGAGGAAGTCTTGGAAGTTTCCACTTTTCCTGCCATTAACCAAGCGGAAGGAATCCCTTCCTTATGCATCCATGGTGAATCGATAGGAATGAATATGATTGTATGATGAATATATGATGAATTAATGATTTAAGTTTACTTTAAGTACATTGGAAAAAAAATCATCCAATGTTCTTCCCCCCAAGAAAACGTTATTAAAATGTTCTCTTCGCTCTTGTTCCTGTTGATGTTGTTGTTGTCATTGGCTGTTCTTGCTGCTCTTGTTGTTGTCATTAAATATGGCTCCAGCGAAGGGTCATTCTGGTTCAGCAGGGCCACAGTCAGAAGAATCAATGCGTTTAATCACCGCGGGTTGAATTTCCCCATTACAGCTGGAGAAACTGACCAGCAACTGTTTATTGTGATCGGCTACATTCTTTCATGCAAGAACGCTCACCACTCCCCAACACAACCAGGGTGTTGCAACACACACACACACACACACACACACACACACACACACATACACACACACAGGGGTCAGTGAGAGGAAAGAGAAAAAGAAGAAAACATCCCTCTCCGTGGTCCGCTCACGTTCGCTTTCTTTGGCTCGTCCCTGTCTTCCTTCGTGTGCATGCCCTCGACCGCTCGCCCGGTCTGTGCCCCGCCCGGTCTGTGCCCCGCCCGGTCTGTTTCAGGTCAGACGGACAAACCACAGTGGGAGCCACCGATCGATCTTTTCATAGGGAGAATCTCCCTTTCGCTCCGTTTACACAAACAGAGGGCCTGCTTGGGAATGCCAGGCCTCTCTCTCTCTCTAAATTAGGTCATTTCACTGTAAAGCTGTGTGTGAATTCCCATATGGACAAAAGTCTGTAAAATACACATGTGTTCATTCTTACATAGTATATACGATAACAGTGTGTTAACAGAAATAATGATGTCCCCTTTTATATACAGTAATAGAGATGTACATTTCATACATTTTTGTATGAAATGTATATGCAAGCTCTTTAAGTATTAAGTACATGACAAGAGTGATTTCTATATTTGTTTACAGGCCGTTTCCATATGGGTTTTTCACAGGTCCAAAAGATGGTCAGTTAGCAGTTATTTTTGTCTCTTATTGCCAGCCGTAATTTTCCCACAAATTCAGAACACAAATGTTAGACAGCATTTATTGTATGCTTTCCATGGCTTCTATTTTAAACAGTGTTTGAACTATTACGGTAGTCCTTGTAAAGTAAGTGAGAAAACTGGTGCACCCATGAACAGTGTTATGATTTTGTGCATTAAAATGACACATGCTTTGCTATTTATCACTTAACAATGGCCGTCATAAAGGTTGGATGGTGAAAGTAAAATAAAATATTATGGGACATAAATAGAAGGCATTACAGATAGTCGGGACAGATCATTAACATGTGAGCTTTTGACTTTGAGACTTTGGAGAGATTCTTTCTGTCAGCCAAAGGGTCCTCCTCTACACAGAGAGGGTTCTTTGCTATGCTGTTTTCATGTGCAAATGAGCTTCTTTGCTCGGATTGTTTTTGGAGTGCGCCAGAGGCCTCCTGCAACCTCTGAGAATGTTTTGACTGCTCTGTGTAATCTGTTGGCCTGAAGTTTAGAGTTCTGCATTCATTTATACAGTATAAGCTGTGTGTGTCCTCTCTTCTACACTACACACAACGATGGATGATTTTTAGATAAATCATTATTGAAATACTGAATGGTTTCACTTACAACTGCTTTCCATTTTGACCAGTGTACTCTGAATGGGAAAGTATCAAATATCCACAACTTGTGTAACTGTGTGTAATCACTTCATACATTTCTAGTTGGATTCCTCTACAACTACTTATATTAATTCCTAATATACCACGACCATGAAGGTAGCAAATAGGTATAACTTGTGTGAATGACCATTTGATCATCATTAAGGGGGTGGTAGAGGCTTCTGTGGGGGGTGAGACATTTTTGGAGAATGGCACTGAGGTTAATTGTGAAAGAGAGCAGAGACCATTTCCTTTCCCAAGAGACCCTCAGGCATTTAAGAGGCTACTGCACAAGGCCGTCAGACACTTAAGAGGCTACTGCACTAGGCCCTCAGACACTGAAGAGGTTACCGCACTAGGCCCTCAGACACTTAAGAGGTTATCACACTGGGCCCTCAGGCACTGAAGAGGTTACCGCACCGGCCCTCAGACACTTGTGAGGCTACTGTACCGGGCCCTCAGATACTCAGAGGCTTCCGCACCAGGCCCCTCAGACGCTTGGGATTACTGCACTGGGCCCTCAGACGTTTAAGAAGCTACCGCACCGGGCCCTCAGACACTTAAGAGGTTACCGCACCAGGCCCTCAGACACTTATGAGGATACTGCACTAGGCCCTCAGATGTTTAAGAAGTTACCACACTAGGCCCTCAGACACTTAAGAAGTTACCGCACTAGGCCCTCAGACACTTAAAAGGTAACTTTTTTAGGTTTACTTTTACTCAAGACAAAACCACCTTCCTATATTTTCCGTTCTCTGAATCACGGCACCCCGTTCCTCTACCATACTCACGTGTACCCTCACAGACTGCTTGCACCTCTGCAATTCCTGTTGCTATGGCTACCGCCACTCATTTGGAGGTCCGAAAGGGGGGGTGGGGGGGCAGGGGGGGCTCGGGAATGAAGGTGAGTCCCTCTGAGCGACGTGATCACCTTGAGCATGCGGGGCGAGAGAGCAACATCAAAGACGTGGCATCCAGATGTTGAGGTGGGGCTCCCATCTGCCGGTGCAAAAATTGCAGAGGAAGTGCTCTGCTACCCAGCTGTTCCTGAGCACTTTCAGCTGCTCTGATGTGCCTCTTAACCTAAACCCCGGGCTTAATTGAAAGCAGTCGGAGACAGGCACACTACCGTGTGCAGTTAGTCTGAGCTGTTCTCTCTCTCTCTCACTCCTCTCTCCAGAGAGAGGAAGGAGGGGAACTGCGTCTGCTGTCTAGACAAGGTACAGAGGTGGGCCCTGTAGGTTTCAGGTTCGTGTAGGTTGCCAGTTGCCAGTTGGTGTCACAAATCTGCCTTTTTGTCTGATGTTTTGACTAGAAACATCTTGACTAGAAATCTCTGGCCATCAGAAACACTGGACATTGACCTAATAGACCCATGCTGATACCTGGCATGAAAGTACATTTCCTAGAAATCATGTTTTGACAGCTATATGACAGGCAAGTTTTAACGTATGGCATTTGACATTTCTTTTGCACCCCATGTGTTGACAAAGTAAAATGTAATTCATATTGAATTGTTTTAACATACACATGAATTAAATCTTGACATACACAAATATGTTGGAGTTGGGCTGGTATTGCCACAGTGGGAGCCACCGATCGATCTTTTCATAGGGAGAATCTCCCTTTCGCTCCGTTTACACAAACAGAGGGCCTGCTTGGGAATGCCAGGCCTCTCTCTCTCTCTAAATTAGGTCATTTCACTGTAAAGCTGTGTGTGAATTCCCATATGGACAAAAGTCTGTAAAATACACATGTGTTCATTCTTACATAGTATATACGATAACAGTGTGTTAACAGAAATAATGATGTCCCCTTTTATATACAGTAATAGAGATGTACATTTCATACATTTTTGTATGAAATGTATATGCAAGCTCTTTAAGTATTAAGTACATGACAAGAGTGATTTCTATATTTGTTTACAGGCCGTTTCCATATGGGTTTTTCACAGGTCCAAAAGATCTACACAAATATGTTGGAGTTGGGCTGGTATTGTTTGGTATTAGTTGGTATTTACTTTCAGCAATTTTTTGTCACTATTCCGCAGCACTTTTAGTTTTCAGCTGCAACGGTGTGACACGTTTGCTAACTCCATAAAAATATATTTTGCTGGCTGGCTCATTAGGCTGGAATAAAAACATCATGAAACACCTGCTCTTACAAACTCCCAACATTGCGCCCTCGATCTCTCATATCTTATCTCATTTCAGTGGTCGGTCATAAATCTCCACTAGGAGTGTCAGTCAGAGTATTTCACTTTCACTGGCTCTGATTGTTACTTTTGTGGGGCCTTGTAAGCTGCCTGCACTTCTGTGTGTGTGTGTGTGTGTGTATGTGTGTGTCTTTTACTCGCCTTAAGTGCCTGTGTTTTTCCCCATTGCACATTTTTTACACCTCGTTCCAACTCGTCGACGGGATTTATGGACATCTTTGTGTTTTTAACAGCATCTCCAGACGGCACCAGCCAGAATCGGATCCCCACAGGCCCTTTTCTCTGTTTCCTCGGTATCATATCCCTCTGCTGGGTGTGTTACAGCACTATCACTCCCTCTTAGCGGTTAACACGAAACATACTGTAATACCGGGCCAGATAGTATTAGACTCTTGAACGGATCCAGCCCAGACTCAGCCCGGAACTGACCCAGATGGGGACCAGCTGTATTCCTGAGTCAACTGCATATAAGGGACAATGTATAGTCCGCTGGTCAGTATCGGAAAATAAATCCAGACAGGATGAACAGGACCCCAACATGCAGCGGATCTCACTCATTACAAGGTCACGAGCCAAAACAATAAAACTCTTTTTAATGATTTTGTTGCCGTTTTGTGGCTTCACACAAATAGAACTTTAAAGTTTCAGGTGTTCCGTAGCAAAGTATTACTTGCTGACTACTTGAATTCCTTGTGCTATTGGTTAGAGATTTCCCATATAGTATGTAAATAATACTGTATTTTTGCACTTCTGATTAGATGCTAACTGCATTCCATTGGCTTCGTGCCCGTACTCTGCACAATGACAATAAAATTGAATCTAACGTTACATCATCTAATCTAATCTATCTGGGACTTTGTACATAGTGAAAGCTACACTCCAGTATGTCATACAGAGTACAAGGCTTTTTGTCTTATCCACAGCTGCAGAGGAATGTGCACAACCAAGGATGAGGAGAGACAGTTGACTGGTGTGGTTTTACCCTCGTCTGTAATGAGATGTCGCTCCCATGGTGTAGCAAAATCAGAAGATCATAAATCCACGAACATCTTATGGATCAGAGGCAGCGCCATTTTATATGAGCTTCTATCGGATATATCAGGATCCAGTGTCCTGGATTTTACGCACAGTTACCCTATAGGCAGGTCTACAACACATCCTCATGCTTTCAGTTAAGAAAGTTGGCAGTTTTCATTTGTACTTCGTTCTTACATCCTTCGATGTTGTCCCCATGGTCGAGCAAATGCAGAAGATATAAGCAAATGGCATATGCTGGTCGTGTGGCTCCTGAATGGGACCCATTACTCTGTGGGGTTGTCAAACCGCATATGTAGTGTCGTTCATTTTATTCATTCACACTGAAAAATTCAGTTATAAATTCAGTTAAGAAAGTTGACAGTTTTCATTTCTTAACATTTGTTCCCTGAAGGTGCAGCAAACCTAGATGATAAACTGATACAGCCTTGTGCTACGGGACCCCTATCCCATGTCAGTTAGCACTGATGTGTAGGGTCAACAGTGAAGCAGAGCAGAAATATAGACATGCTAGACAGTTCTGTCTGGCCATACACTTAAAAAGAGAGGGGAGGTGGGTGGTAACCGTAGAGAAATTGACTCCGTCTTTAGCAGTCAGACTAACCACTGTTGCATTTAATCGGTAAGCCACCTGCTACCTCAGAACTCATAGGACGATGACAAGTTCATAGCCAGATGAAACTAAGACACGAAAATCATTAGACGGATAATCAAATGACATAATATTGATTGCTATCTTCCTACCATTAATGGTAAAAAAATTACCATTAACCTCTAGCAGCTGTTATAATCCAAAGTGTGCAAGTATGTGTGCTGCAGGGAGTCAGACCCTTGGACCTAACCTGCTCGAACCAGTTGAGCTACAGCTACATATTCATGTCAGGTTCTGTTTTATTTGGTGTCATGATTTAAAATTCAGTGGAAAAAGCTGCGGTGGAGCAAATGATAGGCTGAACTCTGACCTCTGATGCTGTGTCAGTGTGGTGGTGTAAAGGACAGTGACTCAGCTGTGTGTGTATGTGTGTGTGTGTGTATGCAACAACGGAAGACATGTGGAGCGTACTGATGAAGAAACCCTTCACCACACTAAGAGGATGTGGGTTGTAACTTTTAATTAAGTAAATACACGTGTCTCTGACAGTAGTCCTTTACTTCTCTGCGGATCACCTTTGATCACAGAGCTAACCGCTAACCATCTCAAGACAGTCGTAGGTAGACCCGACTCCTGAGTGGTCCGCTCCACTTGGGAGAGCCTCATCAGAGAAACATGTCGTGGTGGGTACTGAGGAAAACTTCCACTCTGGAAAGTTACACTCTTGTAAATACACACTGTTCTCTCCCGACAGCTGTTTCCTTCATTGAAACAGGAGGCCCTCGGACAGATCGTAATGGAATCCAGACTAATCCAAATTCCCTGACGATAATTACCCCAACCCCATTAGGCCCCCGTAAAGGTTTTTTGATGTGACACAATGAAATACCAGAGACAGACTGTGGTGGCTGGTAGCAGAAGACGGCCATTAAACATTCTGAACATTGTGTCTGGTCGTCGATGGAAACACTGTCTCATTGTGATGTCATTCCATGTCAAATTTTCACCTCTATGTGCCCCTGTGAGTTTTGTGGATGGCTTTGCAAATGGTCATGATTCACACACTCTTCCTTTGAATTGATTATAATGTAATGTTCTACCATACCACTTGATTGTTGTATGAAACTATAATGTATACAAGTACTTATTATGAGTTACGTGGCACAGTCTACATCAAATGACCTTTACAATAGAAATATGAGTGGGTAGCACTTGTAGTGTCATGTGGTGTCACTTGTGGGTTGTGAACGTCAAGTTGTGTAAGTGCATTCTAATACAAGTTTGCCTCTGTGGAAAATGCTTAAAGGCACTACTTGCCTAAATGAAGAGCTCTCAGATAAAGGTACCTTTATAAAAACCCACTTGGAACCTGTTGGGCTGTATGCTTTGATCAGTCATGTTGCCAAAGGGGTCTCTGTTGAACCTTTTCCATGTAAGGACCCTTTCATTAGCGATAATCAATCTAAGCAAAGTGTATGAGGTTTCTGAGTTAAACCTTTAGAAGCTGTTCTTTGGGGGCATTAAAGGAGAAATACACGAATCAGATATTGTACATGACCTTTACTTTCCTCTCTTAATTCCTCTTCACTGAAAAAAGTTATCATAAAAAATCTCATCCCCCTCCCCCGGTTGGATACACATATTTCTAAACTTAAGTTTGCAGACTCACTGTCTGAAGCCACCGCGCAGACATGGCACCAGAGATCAGGGTCCAACCTATCATTTGGTCTGCCGCTTCCTCTGCCAGTGTTTCCTCTAGTCATCGCTACTGACAGATACACGGCCATTCTCAATCATTATCCAGCTACACAAGTCCAAGGAGCGGAATAATCACAGGCTCTGCAAAAGATAGAAAATAAGATATGTTCAAGAAATGAACGACGAACTGTCAGTGCAACACAGTAGTGTAACTGACCTGCAGTTTAACCGATCTGTAAGCATTTGCATCCATCGAGTCTCCTGTATATATTTGCCGATGCATGTCTAGGGACAATCATATGATACCATACCATGTCAAATGTCAACAAGCTGTTCCCAAATGTTCACTTTATTCCCAGTGTGGCAAATTCATGTCTGGCCAAGGGAAACTAGTATAAACCAGATATTTCATGTCTGAAGGCCAAGGGAGACTAGTACGTATATACCAGATCTTTCCCACTGCTGGTAAGGCTTACAATTCAGCTCTTGAGTCGTAATGATAGGTAGGGAATATGCCTACGAATCTGCAGTCATTCATGTCCTGCCTCCTACCACATGGTATTTTATTCTTTCTGTGTGTGTTTTGAGTGTCATTCTTAGGGCATCTTCTTGCTAACTGTGTGTGGTCAACGAGGTGTAGGAACAGGATTTCAGAAGGGGGAAAAAAACTGAATAAATAAGTATTTTGCTGCTGGGGGATTTTCGTCATTAGGCAGTTCATTTCAATGTGAATGGAGAGGCATTGTAGCTGATCCAAATAAAATCATTTATACATTTATATGAAACAAATGGGAAACCACTAAGCTACTGTTGGCTACTTTTGAATACTGTTCTTTTGCTCTTTTCTTCTTCTGTTCTTTTTCCTCTTTTCTTCTTCTGTTCTTTTTTTTCTGTGGTGCTTCTTGGTCGTGTGTATCAAAGTAATGACTGGAGAATCTTTAGATGATGTAACACATGTGCAATAGCATCTTTAAAAATACATTTTTATTTTAATACATGAATTTGCAGTCAAACACGCAAAACTAATAACCTTTGGATAAAAGCAGATTTTTTATATATATATATATATTGGGTCTGATGGCCAGTCAGCCCTCAAGCAGGTGGTTTCAAATGAGTTGCCCGCCCAGTCATTTCACTCCAAACAAACCCTCCTATCCCGGCCCGCTTTGGCCTCCACAGGCCCGTTTCATGTGGATGGGACTCTGTGCGGTTCCGTCGCCAGGGGACCCTTTCCAAAACCCGTGTGGGTCACGGTCCCCTCGCTCCCCTCCATCTGTGCAACTCATTGGGCCGCCATGCACGGCTTTGATGTGGCCGCTTCAGAGAAGCCCTACAAGAAATGAGGAGATCAGAAAATGTGGGATGGCTGGATGTGCCATTTGTCCCTTCTCAGCCACTGTACCCCCCACGAATAGAGTTAAGTGGAATGTCAGGAACATCAATCAGGTTTCTCTCCCTTATTGTCAACAAGGTAATTGGATTTTATTAACATGTATCGTATCCAAGTGTTTCTCATGAAATTACTTCAAAAAAAATATTGTTGTTCCTTGAACTGTTTTTCAAATTATTTTTACAGTCGTTAATGTCACACTATAATGTCAGTGGACTTAATCAGGGTGACGAGTGAGACTCATAGAGATAGACATGGACTTAGACAGTCAAACAGTCTTGATATTTGACCTCTTTGCATATCTGCCAGGAATTAATCAATAGAAAAAGGTTATTTGACAAAAACTGACTGCTGAGTCTTTTGACTGATGCTTTGATACGATTCAATCGGGCAGTAGTTCATTTTTTCCCACATGTAGGGCTCCACACATGTAGCGAAAAAAACAGGAACAGAAATCTTTCAGGTAGCTGAAAATATTTAATCGCCTTCCATATTTGCGTAACGTCTCTGCCATATGTCTGCGTAGCCCACTCCTTTATTCAAACGCTCGGAATGTCGCACAAAGGTGTTTGTAGGTTACTGAACCGTGACTCACACACCCTTTTCATCTGAACAATCATCCTGTCTGTCTTGCTTGCCCACACACACACACACACACACACACACACACACACACACACACACACACACACGTGTGTGTATTTTCTATTAAAGGGTTTCCCCAAAGTATTTTCACAATGTGTCATATGTGCCATGTCTGACCGTCTGGCAGTTTACTGTAAATGACGGAAAATCCATTGTAAATCCGACTCTCGTCTGGTGAAGCCCTCGCGCACATAATTACCATTTTTATTATGTCGTATCCATTACATAACCGCATGGAGCATTTCGTCCTGGTCAGACAGAAAATTGTAGTGCATATACAAAAACACAAGCCTATAAGGTGAGTGTTAAAAATTACACACTTCTATTGTCAGCTTTAGAGGGGGAAAAAATGACTTCTGAAAGATTTCCAAAACATCTGGTACAGGCATTGTGTGTGTAACACTAGGGCAATATTTAAAAGTAGTTATCATACCATATGAGTAATCTGATAGTTTCCTTAAAAAATGTGGGGCCACGTAATAGTCCCTGTTGTTATTTTAGAAGTATTTTGATACACTTAATGGTCACTGATAGAATATCATATCGTTCAGCTGTTGTGATTCCCTCTCAGTGTAACTGCCCAGACAGTGTGTTTTGACTAAAAGGTGACTCAGTCGGTCTCATGTCCTGTGTCCTCATGTCTGTGTCCTCACGGGCTCTGTGGTGTCCGAGACGGTGTTCCCAGACCGTCCGCCTCCGCTTTCCACCGTGTTTGTTCCCAGCACACGTCTCAGTCGAGTACCACCGCCACACACACACACACACACTCACTCTCACACACACCATCGCCCCTGTGCCGAGGATGTGGGATTTCTACGTAAGGGAGGACGGGCACAGCTGGCATGGCTGCCCACGTGAGAAGGGAATGCCTGCTTCTCCGGGTTCGCTGCCAGAGCCACTGGCACGTACACGGGAACTGGCCCGGCCGCAAGAGTGTGAGTGGCAGTTCTGGTGCCGCCCTTTTAGACATTAGACAGGTCGTCTGAAGGGAATTCCCGCTCGTGGTCGGAATGCTGGAATCGCCGCCACCCTCTTCCCTGCTGTCTCATCCTCCTGCTAGATGCTCCCCCTCTCTTTCTCTCTCATCAAGTCAAGGAGACATCAGTTTTCCTTTTTTTATAGTCAAGACATGACTGAGTGCTGTGCATTAAATCTTATGATCTGTGCAGTAGGTAGTGTTCCATTGTAGCCGTTTGGTGTGTTTTTTTTCTATTAATTAGCTAATCATAGCTGATCTGTCAGCTCTTTGAGAGAAGTTCAGTTTGACATTTTACAGTACCCAGTAGTGTGTGTGTGTGTGTGTGTGTGTGTGTGTGTGTGTGTGTGTGTGTGTGTGTGTGTGTGTGTGTGTGTGTGTGTGTGTGTGGGTGTGTGTGTGTGTGTGTGTGTGTGTGTAGGTGTGTGTGTACATGTGTATGAAAGAGAAACAGTTTCCCTTCAATACAATCTTCATACAATTTCGGATGAGTTTGAGGACATGATCAAAATTAGACCTCACCAAGGCTGGGTCGCATAATGACAATTAGACGCATTTTTAGAAAGTCGTTACAAAACACTATTCAAAGTCATTCTTTGGTAACATCCCTGCATTCCATCTGAACTGATAAACGATGGAACAAAGTAGACTGTGCCAGAATTGCCAGGGGTGTGGTTGTAAGATCTCTAACGACTGACTTCTGCCTCTGAAGTGTGTGAGAATGAAGACGTGGAACAGAGATAAGACGCTGGCTCTCTTCTCCTCTCCTCTCCTCTCCTCTCCTCTCCTCTCCTCTCCTCTCTTTGATTATCGGATTTTCCAACCCAAAAAGAGAGCGTCTCTATCATTTAGCAATGACTATGAATGGAGTTCCATAAACCTATGTCCTAAGTCACTAATAACGGTAGAGGATCAGTTCGGGTTTACTTGTGGCGCAGTACAATAACTGTGGTACACTTTACACTTTACATTAAGTGTTCTTATTACAGTATACTGGATGTAAGTGAGTAAGTTAGTATCTTCTCAAGAAGTGCATAATGTTTTGCATGACTAATCATAAACCTAACCCTAACCCTTACCCTGAGTACACCTGGTAACAACATTGCTCATATAGGAAGTATGTTGTCCTTATCAATTAATTAACCTTAGGACACTTGAGATAAATTAGGGCTGTAAACTTGTATCAACCAACATTCAAACATAGCCAAATCCCAGAGAACAGGTTGGAGAACAGACTGTACTGCAATTCACTGGCGTGTAACATCACATTTTGAACAAGGAGTGGTGTTTTTGGAATAAGTCTTAATTCCCATGGCAATCCTCTATCCTGTTAATTGTATATGCACCATGGAGGTTTGATAGTGCAAACATGTCTTTGCTGAGTAATAGTGGCCTCCTTTGAGCTAATATCTACTAATAGCAAGGTCTTCATTAATTGCAACAACATGGCACTAGACTGCCTGCTACACTGCGTAGCTTTAAGAGAGACGGTCCCCGATTGTTTTTGCGGCCTAAAATAGGAAAGAGAAGAAAAATAATATTTCTGAGTGTGTTTTACTTATCCCCGCTAAAGCCTTGGTGGATTAGCGTCCACACTCATGACTCAAGTCAGATCATTGATCAGAAAAAGGGGGAACGAGTTTGTATTAAGGAACATTTTATGTCATCTGTTGATGTTCGCCCTCGTTTCCAAACGCATGCGAGGTTGGGAAAGCATTGAGCTGAGTGGGCCGAAGCCCATCCTTGTGGTCTATAGGCTGTGGTTAGGCCTGTTTCATCATTGTCCCAGAATTCCCTCATGAAAGCAAAAAATAAATAAGAAAATCATTCTCCTGAGAGTGCCTTGTGGATCTAATGTCATACTGCTTTAAACCCACTGGTTGTTTCTTCAGACCAAATGAAATTTTGTTCATATTGACACGATTCAGATTTCTTTGGTTGTTGGGTGGGTTTTGGGAGGCCTGACATACTCCCATGTTACTCACTGTACAGTACCATTAAGAGGGCTGTTCACCTCCCACACACACTTTAACCAGAGTGTATTCTGCAGCACACCAACCAACCGCAGCACAAAGCTAAACACATGGGAGGAAGTCTTCCCAGCATCCCTTGGCCAGTCTTGTGTGTGTTTGTATATGTGTGGGGTTGGTTGTGTTGGTGTGTGTGTGTGTGTGTGTGTGTGTGTGTGTGTGTGTGTGTGTGTGTGTGTGTGTGTGTGTGTGTGTGTGTGTGTGTGTGTGTGTGTGTGTGTGTGTGTGTGTGTGTGTGTGTGTGTGTTTGTGTGTGAGTGATAACCAGTCATGGTGACCTGCTGCCTACGTGTGGTTGACACCATTTTCTCTTTGTTTTTTCCCCCTCTCCAGCAACCCACGCCAACGTTCCCCGTGGTCGTGAAGATGGGTCACGCTCACGCAGGCGTGGGAAAGGTAGGACCCCACCCAAACCCCAACCATCAGTGCACTCCCCCTTCCCCCCCCCCCCCCTTCCCCCCCAGACTGCAATACTGACATCAGCACCCTGTGAAAAACAGCTTATTTTATGTGTAAACACCCAGCTTGAGGAACGTGAAACAATCCATGGGCGGATTGCAAGACCTCTAGTGCTGGCAAGATGAAAGACCGCCTGAAGCGGGCAATCCATTTCATTCCCTCTTATCAGGGCTGGATGGTGTGAAGTTATGCTCTGTTGGATCAGACTCTCTCTCTCTCTCTCTCTCTTTCTCTCCTTCTCTCTCTCTTTCTCTCTGTGTGGCTACAGCCTTCTTGAAGGTTCTCTCTGCACTTTCTTCTCTGGGAAAAGGGGGGGCCGTGTGTGTGTGGAGGGGGGGGGGGGGGGGCTTTCGAGGGACTTCCCAGGGTGGGAGTGGGCGATGGTTTAGAACAAGCACGTTTATCAGCCCTTCTGTCCAGGGACCAAGGTTGAGAAACCGAATCCTGCCAAAGCAACTCCCAATGTCATGATGCAGTGTTTGTGTGTGCGCTGCACATGAACAGCCTGTTCCTGGGACTCCCACTGGCCCATAGCCACCATTAAGGGCACAGAGGCCTGTGAGGTAGTGTAGGTGGTTCGCAGAAGTTAGGCTTCAGGTCCTGTCACAGAAGCATAGCCACTGCTTGCCCCTCAAGCAACATTATGTATCAGATATTACGTTTTTTGTTTTTTTCATTTGGAACCTCATTTTCAAAGTGTACTTACAGCCGTTACAGATATGGCCTCCCGTTCTGTATCAATCACTGAAACACGACATACACTAACTTGAGCACCATCACACACCAGGGGGGGTACTCAATATGGGTTTATGAATGTGCTGTTTCTACTTGAAAGAAGTCATAGGACTGGGGTACTACTTGCAACATCTTCTGAATACAATATCCTAGTTAATAATGGCTTATCTGATCATCAAATGACATAAGCCCTCATTTTAGTGTTGATGCTTTAGTAGTGCCTGTGCTTATCCCCTGCTGCCATAGATGTGAAATGCACAGTCTGTATGAGTCTCCATGGCAACTTTTATTAATATACCATTGGCTTATTGTAGTCATGTGATCATAAACATGTAGTGGTGCACTTAGCACTCAGCAAACTCACACACTTCTTCAGTGCGCTCAACTGCACCTCACTATCACCTGTTTGTTATGAACACCTCACCACCGCAGATTAGTACACGTAGGATTGACACACCTGCACAGCTAGGGACTCTCAGCTACAGGCAAGAATGCAGCTAATTAGGTCATTAGCAGCTACGCAGACGCACGCATACAGACACACTCACGCACACAAATTCTACTAACTCGAAAGGCAACAAAAGCCCAAGGGGGGGGACGAGGAGTCCCCTCACCGGCGCCACTCAGTGTGGGAGGGGGGCAGTCGATGACCCCCTGGGCCGCAACCAAAAGTCCACTCATGGGTACAGAGGCAAAAGGGGGGGGGGGGGGGCTCTCGCCCTACATGACCTCCGTTATGACCAGGCTCCCCGTGTCCCAACAACAACTGGAGTGCTTCAACATTCCTGCTAGCCTTCCCTTCCTTGAGAACTCCCTTAAGAGAGTTCCCTTGATCCTTTTAACCTCTGCTGACCCTGAAGGAACGAGGGCAGAGGGAAAACTACAGAGGGAAAGAGGCGAAAAAGAGAGAGAGAGAGTTAGACGGAGACAGAGTAATGTGAGAGAGAAAGACAGCGAGAAACAAAACAAAAAGAGCGAGATAGAGATGTGAGAGAGAGGGAGAGAGTAGAAAGAGAAGCATGAGAGAGAGAGGAGTAAAGCGAGAGAAGAGAGGGAGAGAGGAGCGTGAGAGAGAGAAGAGAGGGAGGCCGTAAGGAGGCGGCTGTCATGGAAACAGGCCATCCCTCATGTGATGTTCTCTGTGCTCTATTTGGCCCCTGAGCAGACTGTGCCTCACGCCGCTGCCGAGGGATTTCCCTCCGCCACTCTTCTCCGCCGTCCTGCATAAACAGGACAGGCAGCGGCTATTTACATTCATTCATTACTTTTAAGTACACAGCCGCCCACTGCACAGGAAAGGAACACTTTTAATCAGTGTCCATACCCCCCGGGATGCAAACCCATGACCTTTTGTTCAGCACAGAGTTGCTCAGCATGGGGTTGGATCAGTAAATAAATGTGTTTTACTGACCCCAAAGCTTTGATAGGCTGAATGAATCTATAACAAAAACAATATTTCTGTCAAATAGTTCTATAGTTTTATATTTCTAGGTGTGTCACACTGTCAGCAATTAATATAGAGATGATACATAAGGGAAATTCGTTTGTGTATTGTGATTATTTGAATGGTCAAAAAAGTGCCATGTTGTATCCTGATGGCAGTGGTATTTTGCCTAGGGTGTCTAGGGTGACTAGTGAGAAGCAATGCAGTACAAATAAGCGTGTAGCATAGACTCTATTCCCTTTAAAACATTGTCATGTTTGAATATTCTGTCTGTGTCTACGTTGCAGAGGACACACAGCAAGGTCAGAGTGGGTTGCAGAGGACACACAGTAAGGTCAGAGTGGGTTGTAGAGGACAGAGGACACACAGCAAGGTCAGAGTGGGTTGATGACCCTGGCCTCCCAGTAGCCCTGGTCGTGTGCACCTGCCTCTAAACACCCTCCTCCTCTCCTCTCCTCTCCTCTCCTCTCCTCTCCTCCTCTTCTTCCTCTTCCTCCTCCTCCTCTCCTCCTCCTCCTCGTCTCCTCTCCTCCTCCTCTCCTCCTGATGGGATTAACAGCAGAACAGGAGACTCAGGGAGACAGACAGCCTTCATACACTTATTTCCACGTTTCACTGGGTATCACCTGGGACATGACTGATTCCATACCCGCCCCCCCCCCCCACACACACACACACACACACACATACACACACACACACACACACACACACACACACACACACACACACACAGGCAAGTTCATACTTTAAACACTCTCTCTCTCTTTCACACACACCAACACACACATACACACACACACATGCATGCACACACATGCACAGTCTCTTTTTCTCTCTGTTCACACACTCTTTCTCCATCTCTATTGCACTCAGTCTCTCTCTCTCTCATTTTCATTTTAATTCAGTTCCTCCTTCCCTGCCTCATTTTTCACTCTTGTGGTGTCAGCCTTGCTCTATACCCTCCCCTCTTCATCCCCATTATCATTTCTCTTCTCTCATTCTCGATCCCCCTTCCTCTGTTTCTCACCCATTCACTCCACACACACCCTAACCAACCAACCCCCCCCCCTCACACATACACACACACACACACACACACACACACGTCTGTCCCACCTTCTTACTCTACTTTCCCACACGGCCCTCTCCCCCAGCATTAGTGGTCTAGGGGCATCGGTCATCCCAGCTGGCGCCAGAACCGGGCATCTATCTTCCGCCTCCCCCAGAACCCAGATAGTGGCTCCCGCTGTGAACATCTCTGGGTCCAGATCTGCCCCGGTACCGTCAGATCTGCACCTGATCTGCGCCGGTTCTAGCCCCCCAGGTCCCCTTAAGAGCCACATACACCTCTCTGGGTATGGATCACACCAGCAGTGACAGTAATGGGCCGGAGCGAGGTGATGAGCTCGCTGGATATTATCAGCATAATAGGCTTAAGGAAAAAGACATTACCGCAGAACGTGCATTAAAGGCTGGTGATTAATACAACTGGGAGCCTCGTCGCTGCACTGCAGTGCGCTGCCCAAGTGAGATTAATCGTGCATTCCGCCTCGCAATAGCCGTCATTACTCACAATGATGTGGAGGCTTTCCAAAGAGATCGCAGGTGCTGTTGTTTCAAACAATATTTGGCTTGTCATGTTCGATACGAGCGAATCACATTATTGATTAGCACGTTAGTGGTATAATCTGGAATAATGTTTGCTCAGGACATGGAAGACATATGTATTGGTTTCATTGAAACCCGGTGGTAGCCAGCTGGTTGTAATGCGTTCTCGACCGACGCTAGTTTTCAGTGGGAAATTTTTACAAAACACTTTTTTGCCCTCAGATGAAATTGACTGTGGTTTAAAGGTGCAGTACACAATTCGGATCCAAAGAACTTTTTGACAAATTCAGGCAATTGCTTCTCACACCCCTGTAGCAGTCCGTTCTGTGTGTGCGCTAAAAAAATTCTCTAGTGTTTATGCACAGTCCTGGCTCTGTATATGAGAATCATGCGAAATGGCTCGGACCAAGCCATACGCTGTTCCAGCCAATCAATATGCTGCTTCAGCAGCTCAGAAGGGAGGGATGTAATTTGATTGGCTATTGAGCTCAAATATCAACAACCTTTCGACATAATCGTGGACTGAACCTTTAACCGTGTTTATGTCTTTGCCCCCTGTGCAGATTAAAGTGGAGAACCAGGACGACTTCCAGGACATCACCAGTGTAGTCGCTCTGGCCAAAACCTACGCCACTTCTGAGCCTTACATCGACTCCAAGTACGACATCAGGATCCAGAAGATCGGGAACAACTACAAGGCCTACATGTAAGGCAGCACAAACCTCATTCCCACTCTGTGTGTCCCCGTCTGTTTATCTCTGTCCATCTCTGTGGTTTCCTTTCTAACCAGCCATGTTTTACATTTTGGCTATGCAGCGGTGTATGTTGGTAGTCTTTCACGCAATAACGCTTTCAGGGCCGGATGTTGCTGAACGGGCTATTTTTAAGCGACTGGAGTATACTGGAGACGGGAGGAAGGGACAGGGAGTTCTGTTCAGCTCCGGCCTCCGACTGCAGCTCCGCTAGCTGTTTCCCAGGCTTCCAATGCCAGTTTGTGGGGAAGGATGCTGCCGGCGCCACGCCGACAGCGGTGCCGACGAGTCGCCACAGAGCGGGCATCTCATATTCTCTTTCCCTCTCGCCCAACTCCATATGAACTAGGGCACTTCAGACCAGCTTGAGATTGAGGTACTAGATTCGAGTCAGACCAGCTTGAGGTACTGGATTATGCACGCCTGCCAGGAGTCAGTGTGACAGCTGACAGAGTAGCCGACAGAGGTGTGATATTTGCACCAGACAGGTTCATGGCAGAGGAGTGTGTGTGAACATTCCAAGGGTGGTTTTCTAACGAAAGACTATACCTCAACCTCTCCAGTTGCCCGTGGTGTCAGTGAGAGGGACGATCAGTCTGCTTCAGTTCCTCCAGTGGTAAACATATCTGTTGTTTCTTTTAGATACGGAAAGTAGACCTTACAGGTGTGTTTGAGACTTTGTGGGTGTTTAAAACATAACATTGCATCACCAACAAACACCTCAGTCAGTGGCCATGTTTGTAGGATGTCCTCAACAATCCTCTGGCTCTGTTAGTGGTTGCAGTAGTGTTTTAAAATGGCACTGCGTCTTCCATAGTTGAAGTCTACATATTTAGCTCATAATTTTGTAGTGACAGCTGTACACAGCAGGACTATTATTTATTATCATAATAATAAGCACTCTTCAAAAAACATCCTACGCAGCAGTTGGGTGAAGTCTTCATAGGACAATGCTTTCAGTGCTATGACATCTAAAAACCCAGAAGATTTGAATTTTGTTTTGCTTTATTTTATTTGTTTCCCCAAGATCTCACATCAAAGCTTGTGAGGGTTGTTTTTTACACTAAAGATCCTTTTTTTTATGTCTCTCCCTCTAAACAAACAGCCGAGTCATACCGCCCCCACCCCCCCACCCCGACCCTCGACAACCACCCACACCCCATTCCATTCTTATCATCTCTGTCACGCTGAATGAAAAACAGAGCTGTGGCCAACACCACCCACCCGGCCTCCAGCACCTTTAGATGTTTTCACTTGTTTAACCACAGCGGCAGTGGCGGCGGCATCAGCAACAGCAGTGGGCCCCAGCAACGGCGGCGGTGGCGGTTCGGATGGGATGGGATGTGATGACTCAGAGCTCAGAGCTGCCTTATCTCCTGTCCCTCCAGGCAGCTCGCCCCTCGCCTCACTTTGACCAAACGCTCCGTCCGCTACCGCCTGCGTGGTGGACGTGTGTTTGTAATCCTCCCAGACAGTCCTCGGGGGATGATGGGTATTGGGGGGGGTTTGTCTGGGGAGGAAAATGAGAAACAGAAAAATGAGTCGTCACATTACTTACACCTAACGGAGGGCCTCTGCCGGAGCCCTGCCTCTGTCCACAAGGCCAGAAGCTGGCCGGCAATGACTAATGGTGTCCCTATTACCGGTGTGAGGACGGGCAGACCTCTGATTCATATCCTGCACTCTTCTCTTGTGTTGTTTTATGTTTTATGTTTTGTTTCGTTATGTGTCGTTATGTGTCGTTTTGTCAGGAGGACGTCCATTTCAGGCAACTGGAAGGCCAACACAGGTTCCGCTATGCTGGAACAGATTGCCATGACGGACAGGTGAGCTGTTTTGATACTCCAAGAACAGTTTAGTCTCTGACTGAAAAAAAGAGAGGATATTGTTAGACATAGGTATCTCTTTCTAAGCTAAAATGTAGTCATGGTTGAGCATTAGTGACTCTAGTATTAATGTCTGGATCTATAAACAGAAAGACATTAGTGAGTGTGTGTGTGTGTGTGTGTGTGTGTGTGTGTGTGTGTGTGTGTGTGTGTGTGTGTGTGTGTGTGTGTGTGTGTGTGTGTGTGTGTGTGTGTGTGTGTGTGTGTGTGTGTGTGTGTGTATGGGTGGGAGGGAGGGAGTGTGTCAGTGAGTGTGTGAATATTTATGGTTGAGCATGCTTGATAAACTCTACTAATAAAGTCTGGAATTGGAAACAGAAATGTGAAATTAATGTGTAATTAATGTGTGAGTGAGGACTACATTAACTTGAACTTTACTTGACTGTATTAACGTTAACTTTGTGGACATGTTCCTGCAGATATCGGCTGTGGGTAGACTCCTGTTCTGACATGTTTGGAGGCCTGGACGTTTGTGCGGTGAAGGCCGTCCATGGGAAAGATGGCAATGACTACATCATTGAGGTACTAAAGAGAAGCACCCATGCATCTGGCTACTGTTGGGAGTTCCGTGTTATTTTATGGTCTGGTGTACAGTAATGTTGGGTGTTCACAAGTCTGGATCAAATAAATAAAACATAAAAAAACACAGCGGGTGATTTCTCGACTAGACTAAACAAAGCACAGTGGAGCCCTCCCCTTACGCTTCTAAAACTCCTGATTCAACTCGCACGTTTGCACGTCCCAATCAGCAACTGATGACAGACATTTTTATACATCCTTACAGTCAAAATACTTTCTATTATTATTTATATAAAACAAAAATTTTATAGGGGATTTTGCAGGACAGTAGAGACAGAGAGGAGATGGGTGAGGAAAAAGAGAGGGGGTGTGGTGCCAGGAAACGGCACAATCTAGCTTTAAAGCTGCGTCCTTGAGAAGTGCAGAGTCTATGCGTGTCAAGGTCACACGGACAACCACTTGTGCCATGACCTTGACAAGTCAGAGTCAGAACATTTTGACTTGGATGAAGACAAACACCCATCAAAACATTAGGCAAGGTAAGGAATGTTTATTTATAAAGCACATTGGTAATCCAAAGCGCCTTACAAATGAGCGGATAAATCATCAGTTGCTTGTTTGGCACCCTGCAAGGGAGCGTAAACAGACAGACTCTTAGTTCCTCGAATGCTCCATTCCACACATCAGCACACTCTGCTCTCCGCTTCCTGGAGGTAACAGCTGAAGTGTAAAAGATGTGTTTAAGAGTGGCGATTTGGGCTCTTAACATCTCCGCACAAAAAAAAAAAAACCTCCCTCTTGGGTTTGTTTTAGGTCTGCCCCTAAGCTCTCTAACATCTGTTTTGCCTGGCAGGCCAAAACCAGCTCCCCAGAATGGCATTTGGCTACAGGTCTCTCTCTATAGGATCAACAGTGTCTGGACTCCCAAAGCCACTCAAACAGACACTTCAAATATGCTCTAATGGCAGATACATGATCTCCACATTCATTCGGTTCATTGCAGGTCACCAAGACAATAGCTGTTATTGTTTTTTTTTCATTGTTTTTTTTTAAGGGAGTCTAACCTTCACATTCAGTCCGTCTGTTTTGAGAGCATTTACAGTAAGGCTCCACTGGGAATGGGCGTTGACGTTTGATTTCATTACCAGACGCTCCGTGGCGTCATTTCTTTGATGTGCTGTAATATAGCCGAGTACGAGGAGGAACCGGGCCTCAGAAGAACAGCACAAAAAATAGGGGGAACAGACTTATAAGCCAGCAGGGCCCAAGACACCCAGTCTTCATCCAGGCCTGAAAATCAAACAATAAGGCAATAAATCTAAAGAGCCTGGGAACACGGGAGAGCTGGGGACAAGTGAAGTTATAAATAACAAAGCAAAAAACTCCTAATTGGCTTCTTTTTATATCAAAGTTGAATAAATGTGGTTCCTGTGTGGAGATGCTGAAGCCTGTGGTTCAGTCAGGTTTGTTTAGTCTCCTCTCTCTGACACGTAGCTGAACTCAAACTGGATAGTAATGCCAATAGCACAATGGCAATGTCAATGTCTATTTTACTCTTTATAGTCTAGCAGCACTCTACAAAGCTAGGCACACCTGTTTTTTTAATGTTGTAACGCTGATATCAGGGGTACAGTCTTGCTTTTTAGACTCTCCCGTTGAGCTTTCTGTGACCATGACTACTACCACCATTCGACCTGGGCCACACTCACTCAAAAGGTGAAGACCCTGAACAAAACATCCCCCTTCTGTGGTGCGCTACCCTGGGAAGTGATTCATCTTAAGCTTACACACCCAAGCACACATGTTTCTGTTTGAAGGTATTCTTCAGAATCAGAAATCAGAAAGGAATCTATTGGCAAGTATGTGTGCATGTAGAGTACATTTGTCTGGGATGTGTGGCACGAAACTAGATCAAATATACAATGGAGGACAAGACAAAGACAACTGACCACAAAAGAAACAAATATAGACTACTAAAATCTGAATACAACTTTACTTTACACTGAACACACTAAATATGAGTATAAATATGAATATAAGTATCTATATAAATATGTGTATAAATCTATTGTAGGGCATGTGACCACCTGACAGTCGTTGTGAACACTGTTGAATGCACACCACTGGCTGTTGGGACTCCTCTGATAGGTCTCCCTTGATATGATGAGCTGGATGGTCTACAGCAGCTGGTTCACAGGCATCTGTCTTATAGTTGTGGTGATGATAGTATGTCTGATGTCTGACAGGGAACTGATAAAGCTTGCCAGGGAAAGGGAGGTTCAGGGATGTGTGTGTGTGCGCACCCAATGGCATGCCTGCCTTCACAACACTACTGGTTAATATTTCATCAGAAATCAACATTGCTGACATACCTTCCCTCGTCATACATTGTACATTGTATATGTCATATGACATTAGTATCCATTCTGGTTTCCTGGCAACATGATAAACCACGACCTATGACTTTATTCTTGTGTAAGGACCACCGTCTCTCACTGGTATTTGATGGGAACTTCTTCACTCTTGCACGCAGCGCCTGTGACCATAATAAACCAGAGCATCAGAGGCAGATCAAAGCCAGCATGCTCTCAGGCTTGTGGATAATAATAACATCCATAACTTCAATATTTCTGTAGTAAAGATCTAAGAACTGTTCTGTCCTCTGCCCACCTCCATGTTGGGTTAATTAGCCTCTTAACCCAGGGGTGTCTCAACACTGGATCTTTTTTCGCGTGAGATATTTACACTTTTTAGGGGTCACCTTATTTGGCATCATATGTGTTTACACACTGACAGGAGCAACTGTTCCCTCCTTTTCATCTGTAATAATATATACAGTACACTGCATGCAGTGAGCGGTGGGTTAATGACACTACAGAACAGTAGGTCAACACCTGTTGGTATGGACAGGCAACCGGAGACCATAAGATGAGACCCACACATCATTGATTTTCATTTATCAGCGTCTTTAAAAGTTATTTGTAGTTCTGTATAACAAAATCTATAGGCTCCTATGTGTGTGTGGATCAGACGTCTTTTATTTCTGTGTATGTTTGTTCATTTGTTCATTTGTTCATTTGCTTGTTTGCTTGTTTCGGATCAGAGACCATTTAGTCTTGCTTACCATCAGATCTCCAGAAAAGTGGCAATTTTTACGACTAAGCCATGAGCTAAGTAGTAAAGCAGCTATTAGCCAGTGTTGTACCTGTGCTGGTGGTGACAGGTGGTTGGAAAAGGAAAGTGGGAACTCCTAACTCAGTGTTTTAGTTCCCCTAACGTGTAATTATCATTATTTATTGACCACAGGGTTGACACTGAGCCGCCCAGCTACAGACACACGCAATGTTAAAAACATCTGTGTTGTTCGTGCAGTCTGAAACACACACACGCACGCACACACACACACATCCTCATAAACATGCTCTGACACACACACATATATATGTATATATTTATGTATGTATGTGTATATATATATATATATATATATTAGCACATACTGTACTACTAAACATACTGTGTTACACACACATGCGCACACAAACAAACACACGATGAGTCACACCCATAGACTCACACGCTCACACACACCAGAGCCGTATGAGGAGAGCTCATAGCCAGAGAAGGAGCTGTGCACTTGTTGCATGCTAGAGAGGGCAGACCTCCAGCGGGCCTTTACAGAACCAACTCAACACTGGTGGGTCAAAACCCACAGGCCCCTGAAACACTGTGACCCCAACACCATTCCGTCCTAGTGCAGTAGTGAGGTCGCGTCCAGGACCGGCTCACTCGGATCAGTGGTTCTGACCTCCCCGGCCCCGTCTCATCCTGATTCAGCAGTGAGCTCACGTCTATATCTGGTTCACACAGGTCACCGTTTCAGACCCAACCCCACATCTTCCTCACTTCCTCAGAAAAATCCCCTACTCTGAGATGGCCCAGGGCGGGCTCTAGCAGAGATAGCGTCCCCTCTCTCCTCCTCCTATCTGAGGCCTCCGGGCTCTGGCATGACCAGGAGATGATGATGTAAGGGGAGCTGTGCCGTGTGTACAGCGTCTCGCCATGGTACTAATGTCTGTGTCTCTCTCAAACTCTCACTCTGTATCTCTCACTTTCTCTCTGTTTCACTCTCTCTCTCTCTCGCTCTCTCTCTCCCAGGAACCCACTGTTTCCTGCAGACAAGTCAAGTCTGGCTTATGTCTGCTGGGGCACAGGCAGGGAGCCTCCTGTGACCCTGCCAGTGTGTGTGTGTGTGTGTGTGTGTGTGTGTGTGTGTGTGTGTGTGTGTGTGCGTGTGTGTGTTTGAATAAGTGAGAGGACAGAGGGAGGGAAAAGAAAAGTGTTTCTGAGAACCTATGTGAAAGTATGTGTATGCAAACATGTGTGCCTGTGACTGTAGAGGAGTTCGTACATGGGTTTGTACGTGTGTGTGTGTGTGTGTGTGCGTGTGTATGTGTGTGTGTCTGTGTGTCTGTGTGTCTGTGTCTGTGTAAATTCACAGATTAACAAGTAGTGTGATTTTTGTAAAGCCTGCCTAGAATCCTAGAGGTCTAGATGTGTTACAGATGAGTCTTTATCCAGTGGTTAAATACTTCCTCTGTTTTGTTTTCTCCATAGCGCCTACACCTATCTTTAATTTATTTATTTTTTAAACTGTTTTCCCACAAAATCATTTTCTTTTTGTATCCTGTAGCCAAAAGAAGTAAAAAAAACAAAAAAACAAGTGTTAGTTTATTTTTGCATCTCCAAACTGTACATCTAAATTAAGCCCCATTGTCTCTTTCGCCACATTCCAGAACTTTCCCTCCCTGCAGATTCTCAGCGAGGCATTTGGAAAACTGCACTGTCATTATATCGGTGTAGGGCTGACGTCAAGGCCTCATCCTCACCATATTTAGACAGAAGAGTCAAACACTGTCCTTCCTGGCATGACTGTGAGCATAGGTCGTGTGTGTGTGTGTGGGTGTGTGTGTGTGTGTGAGTGATTCCTCTCTAGCTGCTGCGAATGTGAGGATGGCTAATCACTCTCGAACTTAGGCCCTTGTGGGAAGTCCATAAACACACACACACCCACACCCACACACCCACACACACACACACACATCAAACATCATTGTTATTTTGAGATTCTTTGTGGCTGGAGGCACAGGACAAGGTACTCAGTGAGTCCACAGAAAAGGAATGTAGCGACCAGCTTCTCACACCCCACCACCGGATGAGATTTAATGAAATTGAGGGGGCGGGTATGTGCTTGTGTGCGTAGTATGTCCATGTTTGTGTTTGGGATAGGGTGTGTGTGTGTGTGTGTGTGTGTGTGTGTGTGTGTGTGTGTGTGTGTGTGTGTGTGTGTGTGTGTGTGTGTGTGTGTGTGTGTGTGTGTGTGCTTGTGTGTTTAGTATGTCCATGTTTGTGTTTGGGATAGGGGGTGTGTGCATATGTGTGTGTGTGTGTGTGTGTGTGTGTGTGTGTGTGTGTGTGTGTGTATATGTGTGTATATGTGTGCGTGTGTGTAGTATGTCCATGTTTGGGATGGGGGTGTGTGCATATGTGTGTGTGTGTGTGTGTGTGTGTGTGTGTGTGTGTGTGTGTGTGTGTGTGTGTGTGTGTGTGTGTGTGTAGTATGTCCATGTTTGTGTTTGGGATAGGGTGTATGTGTGTGTGTGTGTGTGTGTGTGTGTGTGTGTGTGTGTGTGTGTGTGTGTGTGTGTGTGTGTGTGTGTGTGTCTAAAGGATGGTAAAGAGGACAATACATTACTGCACATCCCGTTAGCAAGCGATGCTAAATTGCATTCTGCTCGACACCGGTAGGAAATTGCTCTTGACATCTCCCAAAACAAGAGCCCCATGATTGTTTTTTTCCAGAGAGGTCTTGAGGCCCAGCATGTGCTGTTGTTGGCCTGGACCGTGATTGAGATTAAGATTCTGAGTTCACAACCTGCAGTTGGAGAGCTGTACGTTTAGACAGACCTTTCAAAGATAAAATTCCCTTGTCTTAATTAGCCATGGAAAAGGTGTCAGATGTTCTACACAACACAGCTGCCATATCCAGGCTTACAAGGCCCCAGCATATGTGCATAGAAAGACACGTTCTGTGCCCAATAACTCTGTTCATTCATCTTAATTATAATTCAAGTGTGTCATGGCAGGAGTTAGCCTCTATGTGCGAGTCTACAAAGAGGTTTTGTTCAGAGAAAACAAAGGGATTTTGTTGGATTCATTTTGTATCCATTACGTGTTGCAGAGCAGTCTGAACAAAACAGGAACTATGGATGGGTAAATGTCAAGCTTTATTCAGAGCAGGTGGCTTTTTTTCCTCCTTCTACAGCCTGGTGTCATGGAGCCAGGAGAAAGGGAGGAGAACATCATGTCCCTTTATTTAAAAAAAAGATCAAATGAATGAAAAAAAATAAACGAAGAAAGGCCATAGAATGAGCTAAGCGAAATTCCTGAATCTTTGTGTCTCTCAGAACACAGTGTGTCTCTCAGAAGACAGTGTGACGCTTTGGTGCGTGTGACGCTTTGGTCTGTATGACGTGTCGCTCAACACCTTGAACAGTAGTGGAACTGTGAGAACACTGGGAAACAGGAACCAGATCCCTTTTTTTAAGATGGTTTCCTCCTGTGCCAGGATAGGGCAGGGAAAAAGAACACCATGCTCCTCAATAAAAATACATACACACTCACATACACATTCTCACACACACACACACACACACACACACACACACACACTCAAAAAAACAACACCTCCGCTAGCCCAGCTGGCTCTCTCTTTCCCTCTCTCTTTCTCTCTCTCTCTCTCTCGTTCTCTCTCGTCATCTGCTCGATGGCTTTATGGCCTGGCGTAATTACAAGGGTGCACCCAGGCCCAGGCCATGCCCGCAAGCATTTGAAGTCCTCGCTAGCGGCTGCCAGCGCACTGGGACTCTGGTGGCTGTGGTTATGACTTAACAAGCCTCGCCGCCAGCCTGCCAGCCTGCCAGCCTGCCAGCCTGCCTGCCTGCTCATACGCTCTAAAGCCTGATCGCTGGATTCCAGTAGCGGGCGTTTTGACTCGGTGCTGCTGTGCAGTTCTACTGTCTGTGCCCAGGGTTTGTTTACATGGCATGGTACATATGCACAGACAAGCACACACACACACACATAGAAAAAACATTCTCTCTCTCTCACACAGACACACATGCTATTGCATGCACACAAACACACACACACACACATAGACAAAACATTATCGCTCTCTCACACAGACACACATGCTATTGCATGCACACAAACACACACACAAACACACACACACACACACGCACACACACACATAGAAAAAACATTCTCTCTCTCACACAGACACACATGCTATTGCATGCACACAAACACACACACACACACACACACACAAATAGACATATACCTGCTGTGTTTACATAGCATGGCACATCAACACATCAACACACACACACACACAACATGCCTTCTGTGTTTACCCTCCACCAGACGCAGGCCTCAAGTTGCTGTTTAGGGGCACTGCTCTGCTGTGCTCTGGTCTGGTCTGGTCTGCTCTGCTCTGCTCTGCTCTGCTCTGTTCAGCTCTGGTCTGCTCTGGTCTGGTCTGGTCTGGTCTGGTCTGGTCTGGTCTGGTCTGGTCTGCTCAGCTCTGGTCTGGTCTGCTCTGCTCTCCTCTGGTCTGGTTATGTGTAGTCTAGTTTAGTCTGGTCTGGTCTTTTCTGCTCTGCTCAGCTCTGGTCTGCTCTTCTCTCCTCTGGTCTGGTCTGGTCTTGTGTAGTCTAGTTTAGTCTGTTCTGCTCTGCTCTGCTCTCCTCTGGTCTGGTCTGGTCTGGTCTGGTGTCTTTCCTGCCTCTGGTCCTCCAGCTGGTTCCTGTTGGCTCTGTGTATTTGGGGCTTCTTTTGAAGTTGTGTGGTCCATCTCTCATGCTCTCTCTCTTCATGTTCAGATCACCACATGACCTGCAGACTGCAGTAGCAGATTAGATTTCACCACTAATGTCTGTCATACAATTTATACATCTCTTCCTTATGTGTGGCCTTAAACAGGTTGGGTGTGGAGTGAATGACTGTACTAGTCGAAGCCATTTAAACAAATACTGTTTAACATTTCAGCAATGACTTTGTGGTCATGGTTGTGTCCTGACATGGATAAGCCATTTTGCTGTGGAATTGGCCTCACTGCAGGAAATGTTATAAATAAACTAAATAAACAAAACAAAACACACACCAAACAAACAAACAAAACAAATGTTTGTTTATGCTGAACTTACATTGGCTGTCTTGAACTTCTGCACCATGACTAGAAGTTCATGCCACCAGTATCAACAATATCTCAACACCAAACACACACGCCTCAGGGGTCAGTTCATTGGGAGCAACAGTACAGATAAAATATAACCCGTCATTGCATCTGCACAAACAGTGATAAAGAAATATTATAGAAATATCTATAGATATTATAGAAATATAGAAATATAAATATTATAGAAATATTTAGTTTCATTATTAGAGACCAGTGAAGTCTCATTTGTGAAACTACAGTCAGTTGGGTAGAGCTGATTTGACTGAAGTCAAAAGCAGGCAAGAGACTGCAAGAGATGTCCAACGCTGCCATCTAGTGTACAGCGAGCAACAGTACAACCCACTACAGGACAACTACGTGCAGAGAGGGTGTGGATCACTTTCAGAGTCTATAAATGAAAGTCATTATAGTCTAAGTAACATGTTAATATTATAGACTCAATCACATCCATAGGAATAAAATATGATTTGGCACTGAATCTTTCAGATCACATCTGATTACTGACTGATGAATGGTTAAATATAAGATTTGTTTCAACTGCATTGTCATTGTGCAGAGTACTGCTACACAGCCTTGCAAAAACAGTATATTATTAGTATTATTATTATTGACAGATATAGAAATATGATGTAACATTAGAGTGGGTGTTACCTGTGCACAGGTGATGGACAGCTCTATGCCTCTGATTGGTGAACACGTAGAGGAGGACAAACAGCTGATCACAGATCTGGTTGTAAACAAGATGACCAGCGTGCTGCTCGGAATCACCTCCCCCCAGCCTACCTCAACTAAGGTTCATTTTCACTTTCTCTCTCCTGTCTTCCTCAGTTAATAATCCGCTGAAACTGAATCAGCTGAAGTCAGTTATATTAACATAATATATTTTCGTCATTAACTGTTTATGTGTTGTGTTTTGGATAGTCACAGCCTGGTCCGCAGACAACCCAGCCCAGGCGTGTCACAGGTAGGTTAATAGAGTAATTATTTGGGAATTGGTTCTCTTGGTTGATACAGAATGTTCGAACAACCTACTGACACCCTAAATGTGCCCACCTAAAATTACCATCCTAAGTTGTGATAGAGGAGGATGTGAATATTGTAAATCACCTAGTTTAAAAAGACAGTAATGCCAAGATGCAAGCATGAGCATAGAGACATTTGCTTTGGACGGTAGTGCATAAATATGATCATTCTGCACATATATACTCAACTTATTTGCAGGGGGTCCCCGGTCTGCTGCTGGCTCTCCGTCCCAATCAGCCCATGCTTCTCCACAGCGAGCCCGATCAGCATCCACCTCCCCCAGCCAGGCCTTTCAGCCCGGGCCCATCCCCGCCTCTGGCCCTGGGGGAGCCTCCCAGAAACAGCCCCCGCAGCTGAAGTACGGCCACACCCCCCTCACGGCTCCACTTCACCTCTTCACTAATACTAATGCAAACACAAACACAAATACCACCACAAATACAAATACAAACACAAACACAAATGCAGATGGATCCCTGTCTTTCCAAAAAGCATCCATCGTTATCCATCACTGTCTTCATGGCTCCACGTCTCCTCCTCACAAGTACTCTTTCCCAAGTGCCTCCATCATTATTCATTACTGTCTTTATTTATCATGATATTTTTCATTTGATGTCCACTGATTGATTGGCTGTAATTCGCTTGGTTTATTTAATTCCTTCATTCCCCAACTGTTTTATGTCTACTTAATGACAGTCAACTACTAAAATGAATTGCAGTCTGTCCAAATACATACATGTGTCACTGTCTTACAGTTTATTGTTTTTCTGAGTTATTCTGTTTTTAGTTCACGTTCGTTTTTAATTGACTGTTTTCACTATTTTGTACTGTTGTTGTGTGTTCATTGGTGGTATATTTCCATCTCTAAATGTGTTTTTTCATCCTTTTCTGTTGTATTTCTGTTTTTCCATTTAAAAGTAATTTCATTGTTATTCACCGTCTCTCATTGCTTTGTTGTCGTCCTTTCAGGCACTCACAGAGGTAAATTCATAACAAATTAATAGCCCATATCATATCATATTTATATATAATATATAATATTGCATCTTATATATAAGTGATGAAATGTATGGCACCATTTCTCTAAAGAAGGCTTTGGCTCTGCGGTGTTGTCTTTCTCTAATCTAATTCTCTCAAACTCCTAAAGGACATCATTAGCTGAATTGAAGCTACAGTGTGCATGTTTTTTGTTTGAACTGAACACAAAGGCAGACCTGAAATAATTCATAAACACGTCACTCTAGGCCTTTGTAAGCCATGCACAGATGAATATTTCAGAAATATTCCCTTTTATAATGACGTTTCTCACCAAGCCTCTGCCTTTGACCAATCACAATCTCAGAGAAGCATAGGTGTCCCGGTTGTCACTCTGTTCCTGAATGCCATTGATGTTTTTGTTTTGTTTTGTTGTGTTTGTTTGTTTGTTTTGGTATATTTTATATTGTAGTTTTAAATGTGTCACTGTAAGTTGGCCTCCTTGTGGACCCATATCCGTTGAATTCTGGTATTCATCTCATCCTTACCTAACCAAGCAGATGGGTCCCCCCTTTGAGCTGAGGTTCTTCTCAAGGTTTCTTCCTGTTAAAAGGGAGATTTTCCTTGCCCCAGTCTCCTTAGTGCTTGCTCTAGGCCAAGGGAGTTTGGGATCTGAATCTTTGAAATAAAATCTGAATTGAATTGAATTGAATCAAATTGAATAACATCTTCTGCTGTTGCTTCCACAGTAAATCGCAGTCCCTGACCAACACGTTCACCGAGTCGCTCCGTGGCGTCACCACCGATGACGAGGCCAAGGCAGAGACCATCCGCAGCCTCAGGCAGTCCTTCGCCAGCCTCTTCTCAGACTAGCGGACTGCTCCATCCCCCCACACCGACAGCCCTCTCTCCCAACCCCCCCTCACCCCCAGCCATCTCCAGTGCGGAGGGGCGCAGAGGTGAGTTAAAAGAAGAAGCACCTAGAGGGACATTTTCACCAGGTGTGCTCTAGTTATCAGAGCTGAAGACTCCTGTCACTCCCGCCCTGACTTCCTGTTTGAGACTCCATCAGCAGGGGGAAGAGAAGCCCTCTGATTGGTCAGTGGACGGAGCAGAGGTCCGTTGATTGGTTCTTGTTATTTGCTTTGGTTATGCACATGTGTGTTTGTTTCGGTTCTGGTTTGTAGTCCAATATGTTGTTCCGTAGTGTGAAAGTAATGGTGTCAGTGCAGTAGATGTAGCTTTGCAGTTCAATGTGTCAGTAGGATTCATATTCTTTCATTATTGTGTGTCCTTAAAGAAAATCATATTATGACTGAAAGACTAATTTTTTAAAAACATAATTATAATAATAATTAACATTAAATGAACACGTCATACAGACATTGACTTTCTTGGAAATTGGTGTCAAAGATGCATTCTGATTTCTGAAAAGGTTAATGTCCATGTGGAATGCATGCACCTTTTTCTTGGTTCCTCCTCAATATACAAATTAGATGTGTGTACTGAGCTAAAACAATGAAAACCCTTAAACCCAGAAATGTATTGATGTACAATAATGAACTGCCCATTTTATTTTCAAAGGTTTTTTTGTATTGATCAGTCTTCCATTAACAATGAATCTTCCCTTTATAAAACCAATATAATGTAACTACTTGAGATATCTTGTATATAGCTATGAAATACGTCATAGTAGGGCACTGGTCAGTTATAATGCCTAGATGTCTCTTAGTCAGCTTGAAGTTCCTTCCTATCCTAGACTGTGCAGCAGATCATGCCATGACAAAAGCAATTCACAGCAGTTTGCTTATGAACAGGCCGTGATGTGAGCATTGCAACCCATTGACTTACAATTAGCCTTCATGGGACCGCCATTTGTTCTTCCTTTGCAGAAATCACCAGGTCAGCTGGGCTTTGTTATTTATGCTGTGTTACGCTGAAGGAAAGGCATTGGTTAACAGTATGTTTAATAATACTCATGTGGATAACATGGTGGTCTGATGGTGACGTGACTACAATGGTTTCCATGCAAGTAGGCAAGGGGTTGTGAGGTTTGATTGCTGCTATCCTATCCCTCTAGTACATCTTTATCAGGAAACAAGCCAGTGAACCTGTAACCTGCTGTATTCTTCAGGGCCTGTGTGTTCACAGCTTGCCACCAGGTGTGTAAACACATCTATTATGCAGCGCTAACTCTCATCTAACACTTGTTCAGGACCCTTCTGGGATGGTGGGCTACTTTCACGAGACCCATTCTGTGTTAAGTGTCCGTAGGTTACTATGTGCTTAAAGTAGCAGTCCACTATTCAAATCAAATACACTTTTTGTCAAATTCTGTGATTTGTTCCTCACGGTCCTCTAGCTGCACGTTCTGTGTTTGCGCTCAAAGGAACTCTGGTGTTTTTAACCAGTCTTGGCTCTGTAAATGGGAAATAAATAAAGTGGCTTAGACCAAGCCACAAATTATTTCAGCCAATCAACACATTGCTTCAAGAGCAAGAAAAAAAAGGAAGGATGTAATTTCTTTGGCTGTTGAGTTCCAATATCAACAACCTTTTCGGCAGAGTTGTGGATCATACTTTTAATGCTTAATTAACTGATAAGAACTGTGTACTTTTCAAAGTAGCACATATTGTTATGAGATGTACTTCAGGGTTAGCATGAGGTTTAGGGTAAAGGTTAGTAACATAAGGATATTCAATATAATAAGAAACTCCATGATGTTCCCTGAAAACAAAGGGAGATCTGCAAAAGAGTGCCAAATCGTTAGATCGTTGCTTAAGTTGGTAGCACAATCAGTGCATTAACAGTGACCAAATGTCATAGCGTATCGGTCTCATTTAGCGGACAGTTGTGACCCAGCATAGTTCATGCTAACAAGATCTGTAGCAACTAATGAGGAAAGCTATTTCATAGCTAATGAAATGGAGGGACCCTCCACAAATTTGTGTAACCGTAGGTGAGAAGAAATACGTCTGTGGCCATACTACAAGAAGGTTCTTGGCTTGGAACGTGATCCAGTCCAATGTGTGGAATGTATGTAGTCATTGCTCTTGAAGAGTCACGTATGGCCGTCTGTAGCAATGGTCCCAGCTAATACAGATTTAGCTGACGTACTGGTCCATCAGTAAAATCCTCATGGTTTTATCCGCGCTGAAATACATCTGATGATGCTTGAAATATCCCTTATGTTGAGTCCTTAAACTTACTTTTTTTTCCCATTGTAGAATACTTGATCAACATAAGTACTACTTTGGGATTTTCATACAGCGCTTCCCTGATTTTTTTATTCAAAATGAAATATCAAGTCTTGTAAACCCTTTTCCAAGGCATCATTTCAGGTCAATTCATTGTCTTATCATTAGTACATTTGGCAGAGATTACAATACATAGCTTTGGTTAATTATTTGACCCAAAATGTATAAATTCAACATAAAAAAATTCAAAGAAAGAATAAAGAATATTTCAATTTTACACTTTTTTTTTTTAAGAGTTTGGTCTCTACTATCTCCAACTCTTTTTTGCTTATGTGT
The DNA here is from genome assembly GCF_900700415.2 of Clupea harengus. Taxonomy (NCBI): domain Eukaryota; kingdom Metazoa; phylum Chordata; class Actinopteri; order Clupeiformes; family Clupeidae; genus Clupea; species Clupea harengus. The sequence goes on along the minus strand of NC_045167.1, from coordinate 9,437,827 downwards.
TGTATCTGAAGTGCAAATTTGACGTTACAAATGTTGAATCTGTCAAACGGACCAAATTATGTGAGTAATGTCAAAGCTACGAGTTGTTACATTGTTAGTTTAAGAGAATGCTTACTTTCTGTGTAAATGTGTCATCTCAAAATCAGCACGCACTATACAGTGCTATGAAAAGCCATAAAAATCAGTAGGCAACCAAGTGTGTTTATATTGCTATGCTAATGTGTTGCGTTCAGTCTGTACCGTTCAGTTAAGACTACATTTCTCTCTCGGTTTACATGTACAATACATTATGTGTAGAGCAACTGTTAAATTGATATTTCTACCATCGTCAGCTGGTGTAAGCCAATGGAGTCCGTTATGTGTTTTACTAGTATAACAGGGCAACGTTCTGCATGGTGCACACAATTATTGCTCAGTGCTTCAAACCAATAACACATTTGCAGTGATGCAGATGGGTGCATACACATCTCCGAGATCCTCCACTTCAGCGAATGCAATAATAACAGTGAAGACGTGTTGAATGCTGGGATGGACGGGTGAGATCTAGCTCATACAGCAGCTAGCTGAGAAAAAGACAAAAACCCGTGACACCACTTAGATAAGGAGAAAATAGTCTGCCATTGTGAATGTTTTAATTCTATTCTCATGAAGGTGAATGAGCCATAGAGAATCTTCACTTAAGTGGCATTGAACACATCAGTCTTGTTCTGTTTCTGTGGCATGACTGTAAGCTCGCTCTCTTTATCTCTCTCTCTCTATCTATCTATTTGTCTGTCTCTCTCCCTTTCTTTTTCTATCTCTCTCTCTAGCTGTCTCACTCTCTCTTTTGTTCTTTTTCTATCTATCTCTCTAACAATCTTTTGTGCCTCTGGTGTACAGTTGTAAGCTATTGTTTTTGTCTGTCTGCTTGACTCTGTAAACGGAGTGTGATAAACTGTATGTGAAAACTGTGAAACATATCAGTTGCATCTATTTCCTTTATTTATTTGTACTTATAATGTATCATTTTGGTTATTTGGTTAAGACTGGTAATAAAGGTGGCATTGTTTTAATTTGACTCCAGAGTGTGTTTGTTTCTTACTGTCTCTCTAACTGTTTTGGAATCTCTCCTTGCTAAAATAAAATGTGCTTTTCACTTTCTTTATTTTTATTTTTTTTTAACTTCATTTTCACTGTCTTATTTATATTTGCATTTATTCATCTGGTCGAAGCTGCTATGCACAGTGACTCAGAAGTGGGGGAAATAAGTGAGAGGAAAGTGCCATCTCTCTAACAGTGGTGGATTCTCCCTCCCATTGCTTTCAGCCAACAGAACCATCTTACCAGCTGGTGGAACGTGTGATGCTATTACAGCTTATAAGCACGTGACATGATCTGTCATCACATCCAACATTCTAAGAGCTATCATATGTAGTAATATCATACCAATACAAATAAAGTGACACTGTCCTGACATTGGGAACTGACTATCATGATGACTGCGGACAGGATGATGCCTACTAGGACATAAAGTTAAAGTTAAATCATCAATTGGCAGCTGAGTTGTAGAGGTAAACTAAGGCAGGGCAAGTTTATTTATATATCACAATTCATACACAGAGGTCATTCAATGGGCTTCACATAAAGGTTGACACTCTTTGTTGAAGGTTTATCACCCATGTGTTGTATTGTTTACATGTTTTCTCTGCAGCAGTGAACCCTGAGTAGAACAGTTTGCCACAACAGGAAAAACAAACACCAAGCATTTCTTCTTAGACTGGCTCGACTTTTATCTGCTGCTGCTGATGCGTGTGGTGTTAAGAGCAACCGCATCTAGCCACTTGGCATACAAAGGCAACACTTCCCAAAGGGCCATTTCTGATACACACAACTGTACTCTACCTCAGCCTGTGGGACTATGCCTCTAAAACAGGTTTAAATTCAATTATTCAATTATTAACCATTCACTGGCCAGATAAAGAAAGACTGACTGATATGTTGAAGACACTTAACTCTACCATTGCATAGCCAGAACCGTTTATGAAGATGGTGTGCGCACGTGCAATATCCAGTGTCTGCAGTTCTTCAGCTTGATAATGAAATAGGTATGTGGTCACTGAGTTTTTTGTTAGTCACGTAGAGCTGGAGTGAGCAAAGTAGCAGAGATGATAGAGAAAGTGGCGTGTTGCAATAACGCTTGTGGTGTTACCATGTGACCAGCACAATAGCAAACAGCTCAGGGTATTTTCAACAGACTTGTACTAAAGTTATATGATCTCTGAACTAGTTCCTCCACTGAAAACTATACTACACTATATTGGATATATACTGTACAGTATGTATGTATGTGTATACATATGTATATATATATATATATATATATACTGTATATATCATATATAAAATATAGCCAACACATTTAACGAGAAGAGAGGATGTGACGCATTTCCCTACCACAGCCAAGCCACTGTTTCATACTTGAGCTATGTGAACTTCCACTGAGCCGTCTGACAAAGCAAGGCTACACCTGTGAGAAGGCTGTGTGTCATTGTGTCTCCGACTGAAGAGAAGATGAAGCTGCGTGTTTATCTGATTTTTACTCTACTGCATGTCACTGAAGGTAAGTGCTAATAATACACTGAAGAAAATTAAATCTATTTACATAATCAGAATGCTAACCCTAATGAGCTATTTACATTTTAAATAATATATAGTAGAGAACTGTGTGCCTGTCATAAAGGAAGTATGTATGTCTGCCACTAAAAGGCAGGAAGAGAAAGAGGAACAGCTCAGCCACAAAGCAAAGAGCTATCTATTTTTTTCAAATAATGAAAGTAAAAATAACATTAAAAACTAAAGGGAATTCAAACTTACATTCCTAATCTGGGGTCCACAATATCCCGCGTAGACAATGAGACAAATCCATCAGTTTTGTGTGTGTGTGCATGCTGTTTCTGCAGGTTGTATTATATTTACACATGAGGACATCAGCAGATCCCCAGGAGAGTCTGTTCTCCTGCACTGACCTACAGACCCAACCTGGTGAGATTTACTGGGGATTCTCTCATGGCGAAATAAATGTCCCCCTCACTGGTCAATATGATGATGAAGAAGAGCTATAACGGTAGAGTCCGTATGTTTAACACATCCTCACCAGGAAATGCATCTCTGCTTATATCTAACCTGACTAAAGAAGACCAGGGAATGTACTCGTGTCAGATCATCTCCAAGATACACCAGAGTCCAGACAGAATCATCACACTTCTTATTAAAGGTAAAACATTGTTTCTAAAATGTTGATACTTGCACAAACAACACCATATCCCCTTCAGCTCGTTTTGTGTCACGTAGGCCTACCTCATGGGGATCTTGTTTTGTGTCTGTAGCAAGGTTATTATAGTTTTGCATTTTTCACTAGTTTTTATTTTTATTTCGTTTTGACTTTTTGTTTTCAATTTCAGTTTAGTTTTAATTAGTTTTTAAAGCGGGTTTGCTAGTTTAGTTTAGTTTCTATTTTTTGAAAATGCTTAGTTTGAGTTTAGTTTTTATTAGTTTCAGTATTAGTTTTAGTCTTTACCGCGGAATGCAGACCAAGGGGGGGGGGGGGGGGTGCAGTCAGGGAAGCTTAATTTTTTTGCTTGCAAAACAAAATGCTCAAAATGAATAGAAGATACAAGCTATAATACATAATATGTCATAAAAACTCACCAAACATACCATTTAAAAAAAATATTCACTTAGGACAGATGAACAGCCATCCACAAAAGACAACTATGAAAGATCTGTGTCAGACGTGTGTCAGTCAGAATTTGCGCATATCCTGTTCAAACAGACAGGAGACAGGGAGACGGTGAGGCAGCGACGAGCGGTGCCTCATCTCAGATTGCGCAATCCCTGACAAACTGGGTTGAGCGCATGCGTAGAACCTATTTACTCTTGCTGATCTGATGTAAAGCTGCAGTGAAAAAGCACGGAGAGGAGGCAAACAGTACCTCTGCTTCAATGAAGGGAGCATGCGAGAGCCCACCGGTCGGGTTTGTGCTTGTTCTGCCGTTACTCTTCTTATATTTGAACTTGACTACGATTCCATAGCTAAGCTAAAACATTTCTCATAACTGGACTTTCAATCAAAACGTGAATTGATCAATAATGGGAGACCAATGCCGTAGCTAAAAGGTATGCTTCAAACGACGGGACAGAAGATAACTCGATCGACTTCTCACACCCAAAGCCAAATTGCTTTGAAAATATTTTGAACCTCAAGAATAGATTTTGGTTTTGGACCTGTGCAACTTCGTAAGAGTTCATATTCACAAGTGCATAATCACACATATTAACACGAGTTCATCACAAGCTAGCAGCTGCCAACTGTATGTAGCCACCTTACCAGACTATGTAAAGAATGCTGTGTGTAAAGAATGCTGATATGAAAAACAACCAGTAGTCAAAGTGCAAGCTGCCAATTCAATGGTGATTTAAGCTACTGTATTGGGTTTATATATTTGTAAATCTGACTCTGAAGTGCCTCACCAGCCACGAACCTCACCGCATGTTACTGTTCCAAGTAATTCCAAATAGGACTTGTTGCTTTCTCCCGATTTTTGCCGCCATGAAACCAGGTGAGGGGCGTGTACTAAAAGTGGTACGGCGGAAGATAGACCATAAGGCTATGTATGAAATAAATTGACATCTATGAAATACATTGACAAAGACGAAAACGAAGGACATTTTCTCTATAATTCTATTTTATTTTAGTTAGTTTTGCAAAGACACAATACAGTTTCAGTTAGTTATCGTTTTTTTTTATAAAGCCTCGTTTTTATTTTTATTTCAGTTAACGGAAAAAAAAATCACACCTCGTTTTCGTTTTTTCGTTAGTTTTCGTTAACGATAATAACCTTGGTCTGTAGCAGTGACGTGCGGTGAGGTTCGTGGCTGGTGAGGCACTGACACTTTCAGAGTCAGATTTACAAATATATAAACCCAATTGAGTAGCTTAAATCACCATTCAATTGGCAGCTTGCACATTGACTACTGGTTGTTTTTCATATTAGCATTCTTTACACACACATAGGTAAGGTACATACAGTTGGCAGCTGCTAGCTTGTGATGAACTCGTGTTAAAATGTGTGAATATGAACTCTTTCATACGAAGTTGCACAGGCACCCTGAGGGTTCCTACCTTTCACCATTATAATTGTATGAGTTAAATTGAGGATGCTATAACATCAGCTAGATAACTAGCTATCATTCCATGCAAATTGAACTCTTCAATTTAAATAGTTTAAGGTTATTAAGTGCAGTGGCGCCTGCAGCCTCCGCGAGAAGAAAAAGAGAGAGAGAGAACGATTGAAGGGCCAATATTTGCTATCATATGTCACATAGACATTAAACAATCCTAAGAGAAATAATGGGAACGGACGGAGCAAGGGCTGCTCTGATATCAATGTAATGTTAGCGAATGAGGGGTGTGAAGCCCCCCCCCCCTGTTCGTCCAAAACCAAATCTATTCTTGAGGTTCCAAAAATGTTCATAGCAATTTGGCTTTGAATGTGAGTAGTCGATTGAGTTATCTTCTGTCCCATACCTTTTATCTCCGGCATTGGTCTCCCATTATTGATCACTTCACGTTTTGATTGAAAGTCCAGTTTTGAGAAATGTTTTAGATTATCTAACGGATTTTGATTATAAAAATGCTCGAAAATGATTGGAATCATGCCGAAATTACATTTATAGCACAGATCAGTAGAGAAATGTTAATATTTATTTTATCATTATTTGTTTTTTACTTTTCATGATGACAGCAGAGGCTCTGCCTCCCCTGACCGCACGTCCGTGGTCTGTAGAACCCTCCAACAAGTTCGTGCTGATTCTCATTCCTCTGCTGCTGCTGGGAGCAGCTGCAGTCATCCACTGGAGATGCAGAAGTATAAACACACACACACACACACACACACACACACACACACACACACACACACACACACACAGTGGGGAAAATAAGTATTTGAACCCCTGCCGATTTCGCAAGTTTGGCCACTTGCAAAGAAATGTGTGATCTATAATTATAATGGTAGGTGTATTTTAACAGTGAGAAATAAAATATCAACAAACAAATCCAGAAAACTGCACTTTATAACATTTATGACTTTATTTGTATTTGATGCAGAAAATAAGTATTTGAACCCCTAAGCAAACAGCAAGAATTCTGGCTCCCAATGACCAGTTATGTGCCCAAGAAGCACACAGATTAGTCCTCATTAGGCCTAACAAGGTACACCTGATCTCAACTGGTGACGTGTATAAAAGAAACCTGTCCAAAGAATCATACTTCACACCTTCAACCTCACCACCATGGGCAAGACCAAAGAGTTGACCAAGGAAGTCAGAGATAAGATTGTAGACCTGTACAAGGCTGGAATGGGTTACAAATCCATCGGCAAGCAGCTTGGTGAGAAGCAGACAACTATTGGTGCGATTATTCGCAAATGGAAGCAACACCAAACAACTGTCCATCGCTCTAGGTCTGGGGCTCCATGCAAGATATCCCCTCGTGCGGTATCGGTGATCATCCGAAAGGTGCAGAATAACCCCAGAACTACACAGGGGGAGCTTGTGAATGATCTCAAGGCAGCTGGGACCACAGTCACCAAGAAAACCATTGGCAACACACTACGCCGTAATGGTTTGAAGTACTGCAGAACTCTCAAGGTCTCAAGGAAGCACATGTACAGGGCCGTCTGAAGTTTGCCAATGAACACTTGAATGATTCTAAGGAGGATTGAGAGACAGGATGGGGTCAGATGAGACCAAAATCAAGCTCTTTGGCATCAACTCGACTTGCCGCGTTTGGAGGGGGATGAATGCTGAATATGACACCATCTCCACCGTCAAGCATGGAGGTGGAAACATTATGCTTTGGGGCTGTTTCTCTGCCAAGGGTACAGGACGACTCCACTGCATCGAGGGGACTATGGATGGGGCCATGTAATGTGGAATATTGGGCTTGAACCTCATTCCCTGATTCCCTCCCATTGAAAACGCAACCTTAAGGATTTGGAGAGGATCTGCAAAGAGGAATGGACCAAAATCCCTCCTGAGATGTGTGTAAACCTGGTGACCAACTACAAGAAAAGTCTGACGTCTGTGCTTGCCAACAAGGGTTATTCCACCAAGTACTAAGTCATGTTTTGCTAGGGGTTCAAATACTTATTTTCTGCATCAAATGCAAATTAAGTCATAAATGTTATAAAATGCAGTTTTCTGGATTTTTTTGTTGATATTCTGTTTCTCACTGTTAAAATATACCTACTATTACAATTATAGATCACACATTTCTTTGCAAGTGGCCAAACTTGCAAAATCGGCAGGGGTTCAAATACATACATACATACATAATAAATACAGTACAATTTAAAATATGACAACACATCTCATGTATATGAGAGAAAAAACAGATATACATATGCTCATCCATATAACAGATATACAAGCATATAATATGTAAACACATACATTTTCTTCAATGAAATATTATTAATTCATACCTGATGTGGAGATCTAAATCCCCTCTCCCATCCTGCCATCTCAGATAGGACGAACGCCCCCTCCGAGAACAAAGAGGAAGACACGGGGCACAAACAACAGCAGGGCGAGGTGAGCATCTGCTTTACTATCACATAAACACAACAAAATTAAAAATAAATCTTTTCGATTTCAAAAAAGTTAATTCTGGATTTCTTGACAAGTAAAGTAAGTTTCACAGAGAAAGCAGATGCAGATGTGTGTGTGTGCGTGTGTGCGTGTGTGTGTGTGTGTGTGTATGTGTGTCCAACAGTCATTTATTCTGCTTGCTGTTTCTCTAGGATGTGACTTACTCTACTGTAGTCCATGGGAACACACCCAGATCACCACCCAGAGATACCAACACTGAGGAGACCAGAGAATATTCCAGCATCAAACTAGACAATGTATGACCAACTGGAATTCACCACACTCACACACACCTCATGTAAAGACAGATTTACTTAACACACCTCCACACAAATCTGTTGCATAACCAGCTACACGCATATATACTGTGTGTGTGTGTGTGTGTGTGTGTGTGTGTGTGTCAATTTAGATTTTGTGGATGTGACTGTGAGAAGGTGAATTTCCTCCCTTCTCACCGTGGCAATAAAAGGGATGTTTCCCTTTAAGACACTTTGACTCCCCACTGTAATGGTTGGTTCCGTGCTCCCCCACGTCAATGGTGGGGTCCAATTTAGCCCAAGTGGCTGCCCTATGTAAAGGGTGCCTCAGGCAAGCATGGAGAGAGACTTTTTCGAGAGAGGCATTCGACAGCACGGAAAAATAATCTTGGGAGAAACAGGTGTACTGCTTTCTAGTGATGGGCAAATTAAGCTTTGGTGAAGCATTGAACCATTTAGGCACATTGTTTCAAATATCGGTTCATTACTTGAAGCTTCAGTAACAGTGACCTCTCCTGGTGATGTGCCAAGGCTGCAACTAAATTAGCCCAGCTAGACAGTGGCACGAGGCTTTAGAACAATGACAAATCCCCCCCACACACACACACAAACACACACTCACCCACACCACACACATGCACCCGTATACAAAGATTGTGATATAATTTTTTTTTTACAAATAAAGATTCATTCTTTTTTGTATATTGTGTTATTGGGGGAGAGTGCTTGGGGAAAGGATGTGCTGGAAAAATATGGCACAAGTTGGGTGTGCTTGTGCAACCATGTTGGATAGGGAACAGTCAAAGATTAAAAAACATTATTTGTTCTACACTTTTTGGACTGAGCCTGTTGATACAGTCCACTTTTCCTATAGCCTAAATATTTAACAGCCAGCGCACCTTATCATGAGCGATCAGAATAAAGTGTTCCCACATGTCAGAACGACCTCTCTTCCTAGATGCTTCCATAATGATGATAAATCAATACGAACGTAATGACTGTCACAGTATGAGATAGGCTACTACGAACCAAACGCAATGTTGTGCGCTGAAGTTTTTATGCTTTGAAGACGCTACAATTCAGACTCGAAACGAGGCAACTGACTGGTTTGTGTGTGGCGCTGTGAACCACTCAGCTGGTTCATTCGAAGAAAGAAGCAGTTGCTGTTTCGCACGTAATATGTCACGTGATTTTTCCGTACCAAAGCAACCTTCGAAGCAGTGGTTTTATGGTTGGTGTAGTTTATGGTATGAAGCACGTTCCGGCGCCTTAGTGTCAGGCTGCCATCACTACTGCTTTCCCTGCTTACCTGTGTGAGGTGAAAGGCAGTACATGTCTAGATGTGTGGACACTGTTAGCTTTGTTTTGTTCCCTTGTTTTTGTGCTGTGTCTTTATGCCTTGTCTTTGTGCCTAGTGTATGTGTTTTGTTTTTTTTGCATCGCAAACTCTCCCTGTGAAGCTAAGTAACCTACTGCCTTGTCACCCTAGAGACTGTACATTGCAGGGTAGCCGTCAGCTAACGGTTCCCCTAAGCCAGGGGTACTCAATTAGAAACCCAAAAGGTCCACTCGCCAAATTTCCATTCAGGTCAGGGTCCGGAACAGTGACGGTCAAAATCCAAAAACATAACTCCAACAAAAAAGTTAGAACTATGCACAAAAGGTGATGTGGTCTGGCCTTATTTGTGTGTGACACGTTTTTGTGCGTTAAACTTGGGCATTAAAGGTGTGAGGGCCAGGCGGAGGCACTGATGTAAGTGTTCATTAGTGAGTGTGCTCCTGTATTTGTTTTGCACCATATTCACAACAGTATGTGGAGGTATGCACGCTCTTGTTGTGTGGCTGATCTAACTATTACACTGCATGTTGCTTGGTATGATGATTGCAGTTGGTTTATTTTTCTGGCCCTTACCTCAGAGTTCTGGGGGTAATTTTGTTCGAAGTGTGCATGCTTTGTTTCATAGTGACTGTTACGACCCCCTGTGCCCTGCACACCCTGCCTGCAGTCCCTATACTGGCCATATGGAGGCAGCAGGCTGTGGACCTGCAATGGAGCATGATGAACAGTGATTATCCACACCTGGCGCCAGGTGTGGATATAAAAGCACTGCTACGCCTGATGGGAACGTTTCTCAGCTTCCGCTACTCACACACACTTTTTGTCAACGCTCCTACTCACCTACATACCCACGACACGCACACACGCATCTTTGAGAACCCCTAGACTTTTCAGTTCGATCAACCATTTTGTTGTTAATAAATAGCCGTTTTGTTATAAGATACACAGTTTGTCTGTGTCTACCATTTTATGTTGCGGCCCCACGAGCCGGGCGTAACAGTGACGTTTCACGTTACCACTTTTGACAAGGGCAACCGTCTCGTTGCAGATTAAACACATCGGTGTTGTGCTCCCCACAGGCAGCACAAATGCATAGGCTACTTGTCAGTCTCTTAAATTCACTCTCTTAAATTCGCGTTTTTTGTCAGGTTTAGAGCACGCCATGATTTTCGTTTGCTGAGAAACAGATACTGTTCACAAATCGATCTGTCCGCGTTGTTGCCATTGACGCACACAACCTGCGTGACCCACAGAGCTTGCGGCCAACATTGAGTGAGTGAGTTGTCATAGTGATGTTGTTATTACAGCTCCTGATTGGACCTCTGGATTGGACACAAAAGATAGAAACCACATCAAATAGGAAACAAATATACAGCGTGAAATCACGCAACAATGAAAACTCGCTTGGATCATTATTAAATTACAATTTTGATTTTGGATTCGGTCCACATTTGATTGCGTCTGGGTCCGGATCCGGACCGCGGTCCGCCTATTGAGTACCCCTGCCCTAAGCTGTACCTACTTCGTTCTCTGCTTCGCCGCCTGCTATGCACTCGCCGACTGAAATACATTGTTGCCTTACCCAGCAAGGTCTTGGAAGCTTATTGCCCGGACTGTTCTTTTTGTTTGACCACCTCCAAGTGACTGCGACCACCAACTGCCCCAGACCCCCTGCAGGAGGCACTGAGAACAACCGCCTTGCCACGGACTAGGCCCTCACTGCCCCATTCCCCGGCTCTCTCGTCACCATCATAAAGAGACTCCCCTTTTTAAATATTTAATAAAACAAAAACATTTTAAGCCTGAGTCCTGACATCTCTTTGGGGTGGGGATACGGTTTGCTCCTCAGTCAGAGTGACAATCTAGAGTAAGGGGAGGCCCCAGCGCCCCCACCTGTGACAACCTACTATCTCTTACCCTGTGTTTTTCCCAACTTCACCACTAAGTCCAGTCGCCACATCCCTAAAAATAACGTGGGGTGACCGTCCGGTCCCTCACAGTGACGTACTTCATTGTCACCCACAGAAACACAGCCAGACCACCACTCAGACAAACACTGAATATTCCCACATCAGATTCAACACAGCCAGACCAGCACACAAAGACAACACACACACACACACACAATTCTCTCAGTTAAAGCTGGCAGTTTTTTTCACTTATTGAAATTAAGAATACATGATCCAGAGGAAATAAGTAGTAATGGCCAACAGGTACACACTGAAATAAATTCATTTTGAAACTCAAAAGCCTGCTGTACATGAACTGGAAGTCTTGTCATTTATTTATATTTATTATTATTATTTTTTTTAATGAGCATTAGTTTTTTCTCTCTGAAATCCCAGCGCTATACATGCTAAAGGTGGCATCAGAAGATCTTTATAAAGTATATGTTTGTGTATATTGGTCGATATTTTCTACTAATAACAGGACCGAGAAGAATGGCCTTGTGTACCTGTGTGTCACTAACTATAGCCTGTTAACTCATAAACAGTGTTTGCTAAATCATTTTTTATTTTGTACTGTGGTTGACCAGCCTATTGCTGGGGGAGAACAAAAACATCTTGGCATCTGGTTCATTACAATGCAGAGCCACAACACGGGTCCTGTATGCCCTTGCATTGTGTACAGAGGTATGATAATGTGACAACCACAAGCGAGAACAAAAGTTTTTAGCCAAGGGTTATATTTAGATATGTATAATGCAGACAAATGTGTATTTCCTGTACGCAACCCAACAGGCTTCGACGTCTCATGTTTAGTTTAGGTACATTAAACATCTATAACAGACATCCGTGAGAAACTTAAGAACAACTGAAGTATGATGCCAAGGTACCTGTTATTCTCATGAAGCAACAGAGGCACGAACACAAATGATTGATTGAAAACGATTACCAATCCTAGAACCAATCGAAAAGAATGACACAGTTCTGAAAGGTCTTCCTCTGTTATTTAATAACGATTAACAACATGAGCTCAATAATAAAAAAAAAAAACATGAGATCAATACATAAAAAAACAATGACTGTATACATTCAGGGTCACCAGTCCCTGGTCCCCTCCCTTTTACCCGAGTGTGAAAAACAAACAGCCCTTTTACCAGTACAGCCCTCCAAACAGCCATCTCAGGTAGAGTAGACTTTGGCACAGATATGTTTGGGTAATCTAGTTTTATCTGATTTAATGAACATCCATCCCTATACAGACACGTACAGCAAGTCACGCATGGCATAGCAACTGTGTCTGGGACAGATTTAGCGGATAAGCTCCAGCTCACGTTGTAACGGACTGTGTCAAGGAAAGTCGATCAAGGGCCACTCAGTCAAGGAAGAGCTACCGGATCTGTGCCAAATCAAGGCCAGGTCGATACTGGTCAGTCACCCGTCAGTCAAGGACCACTGGGTCTGTGCCAAATCAGCGCCAGGTCGATACAGGACACAGTCACCTGTCAGTCAAGGGCCACTGGGTCTGTGCTGGATCGGGGCCATGTGTCCCCGTCACAGTCAGTCAGAGTCCAATAGGAGCCACGTCTCCAGATCCGCCCCAAAGCATTCAGTCAACTACACGTAACAGTGACTTGCACTGAGCCAGATCAGGGCCACATCTGGCCCGGAGTCGCCTGCTACTTGCTGCACCGATGCATCTGCACATTGAATGCAAAGCCATGCCTTTCCCAATCCCACAGCCCTTAGAGAGAGAGAGACACACAAAGAGAGAGAGAGAGAGAGAGCTGCAGGCCAGAATCAAAGCAAATGTCATACAAAAGATCAAGCCCTGACAAGTGAGACACATTCTAATGAGAAACATTTAAAAATATAAAGCACGCTTATATACATTCAAACCAGTGTGGGCTCCTTAGACTTCACACACACATGCACCATTATATACACGTCTGATGTTCTGAGCTACTACTTAAAAAGTAGCTACTCTAAAAAAAACTAAAAAATAAAACCACACACACACACACACACACACAAGCGCTTGCGCACTCACACACACACAACCGCGCACAAAATGGATATTTGCTGAGGTATGATAGGCCAGTCACTAGCAGGTGTTTTTTTCTTTTTTGAATAAGCATTCAAATTCAATAATGCCTTAAGATAACAGTGTCAGCTCATAATGTAGCAGTCATAAATACAGCACTATGAGCAACTGTTGGTGACTGTGGAAATGAGAGTATTGCAGTACTGTTTTGTCCACAGGTGTGAATGGCCCCTCTGTGTAACTATGGTCTTTTAAATTGGCTATCAACCCCAGTGGAACACTATCCATCTTTGTGTTGGAGGAGTGGATGTTGGCTGTCCGTCTGTGCTGAGCTTTAAAAGGTGGTGGCGGGGGTGGTGGCAGAGGATGTTGACACCAGACAAACCCAGGTTTACTCTCCTGCAAAAAGGAGGCATGCGTGGTCAGAAAAATCACTGGCTGTAGCAAAGTTCAAGTAGCAAGTTCAGGTGCAGTGCTGTGCTAATGTAGTATTGTGGAGCACTCAGGGACGTAAATCTCAACTACTTCACACATTTTATTTAATGTTTGGAGTGTCCTGAACATATTCCACCCCCCTTTTATTGAGACACAATCTTTAGTTTCATCAGCAAAGTGTGAAACGTGTCATATGGCCCTGCCATTGAAGATAATACATTTTCGCCTGTGTGTAGGCCTATGTTTAAAGTATTGTGGAGCATTCAGGGACGTAAATCTCAACTACTTCACACATTTTATTTAATGTTTGGAGTGTCCTGAACATATTCCACCCCCTTTCATTGAGACACAATCTTTAGTTTCATCAGCAAAGTGTGAAACGTGTCATATGGCCCTGCCATTGAAGATAATACATTTTCGCCTGTGTGTAGGCCTATGTTTAAAGTATTGTGGAGCATTCAGGGACGTAAATCACAACTACTTCACACATTTTATTTAATGTTTGGAATGTCCTGAACATATTCCACCCCCCTTTCATTGAGACACAATCTTTAGTTTCATCAGCAAAGTTTGATACGTGTCACATGGCAATACCCTGGCATTGGAGATAATCCTTTTTCACCAGTGTGATCTGTGTGTCAAGTGTTTTTTCACAGTGAATGGCCAGAATAATTACTGCTAAACATGTTTTACCCTTTCTTTACAGTGTTCTGAACATGTTCAACCAACTTTAATGAAGACATAATCCTTTTATCAGCAGATTGTTGTGTGTTTTACTGTTTCTTACTACAATATTTGCAATATTGCCTGTTTAGTTAGTGTTCCCTATATTTAAACAAGAAAATCATACTTTTGTAACATCAGTGAATCCTTTTTAACCCATTTTGATGTTACTATGAAATTAATATTAATTGTCAATTTACAGCTTAGTCATTATCAAAGTATCCTGTACGCTTAAAATTAACTCACTATATCTTACCTTGTTTTAAAGCAAGTTAATATAATGCACAGATAACAAAATACTATTATAAAGTCTGATCTAGCGAGTAGACAGATCAGGACTTTATGACAAATAGGCTACTATAACTTTCAAACATGCTTTTAACTATTTTCCCGATCATTAGGACAAATGCAACAATAAAACTAAAAAAAGGTTTTTATATTACCCAGTCGATTAACAGGGTTGTTTGTTGTAAAAACCTTTCATTTGATACAACAAACTAATTTTACTTCCTCGTTTCGTTTTACTTCCTGGGGTTATTGTTGCTAGCAGAACGGAACTTGCTTGTTCAGGGTCTGAACAATCTACATCTCTATCTCGTTTCCAGTGGCCATATTTTTCGTTTCAAACGTTTCAAAGAGTAGCCCAAAACCGCGGAGGAGGGGGGAGGGAGGGGGAGAGGGGTTAGCTGGCTCATTAGCATTGGAGCTCAAAACAGCTTGTTTGAGAGAAGGGCTGTTTCAAGCAGGGTAAAAGGGTACAGTTTATAATGATCCTTGTGGTATTTTGACCAAACTATGTTACAGACATTTCATTAAGACCCCAAGGAACCATATCAACTTGTGGTAAAATGGGCATACGATGGGTCCTTTAAAGAAAAGTTTTACACAACATTAACTGTAGACTGTTTTTATTTCAATTTCAAGTGTAAACTAGCGACAGTGTGTTATCTTATCTATGACTAAGTGACACCTTGGAATGCACTTAAGCTAGCTAGCTCGCTAGCCAGAGATAATCTTACAAAAATAACAGCAGCAGCCTAACTCAACTCACTCGGCAGGGTGGGCTTCAAAACAATGTTATGTCTCCTCAAAATGGTATTTTGTATTCAAATGACACACACAGACCATCATATGAGTAGACATTTCTAAGAACCAATTGAACTCTGTGCTGAATGGAAAACACTACTATGAATGGGAAAACACCAGTCTGAAGGCCTTTTCAGGAGGATTATGCCTTTTCATGTTCAGTGTTACTGTACGCTTACTCCTGTTGTAAAATATAACTGTATAATGTTTTTACTTAAATATAAAACGCACAAATATACAGTAACAACAGTGGGGGTGTGTGTGTGAACATATCCACAGCAGACTGGTTTATTCGGGCAGACTGGTTTATTCAGGCAAGTATGTGTGTGTTTGGGGGGGACGGGGGGGGGGTTCAGCAGCAGAACTTGATGGTACTGAGCTTTTTTAGCGCTCCGGCCCTGGGGAGACCCCACCAAGGAGACCAGCTTGATGTGGGTGTGTGGGGTGCAGGCCCAACAGCCTTTCACATAACCCTTATCTAGTGTCTGAGAGGGAGGGGAGATCACCATTAGAGCACTTACACACAGTAAGGTTATAGTCCTTGTTTCAAGGTAAGACAGACTTGACAGGATGATGGCTAATCTTGAGCACTGCTATGGGTCTGTCTGCATGCCATCTGTGTCTGTGGTGTGGAGTTTGGACAGGAGACTGGGGCTCTGAATCTGACCATCAAGGATTTTTACGACAAACTGGGTCTTAACCTAACAACTGGGTGGCGGTTTTTTCCTCCCCTCTGAAAAGCAATCGATACCTCTGCAATTATGTGTAGAAACATTTAGACAGGTAATTATATCAACTTACTTCACATGTGACGTCTCTGGTTGAGTGTCTCCTGCTGAGCAGGAGAGTCCTGCCTGCGTCTGGTGCTGAGCCTTGATGACCAGGAAGGGGCACTTCACTGAGGGGACAGAAACATGGAGAGCAGAAGGTGAGTCCGGATGATGGCATCAGTGTGTGTTTGTGTTTGCATGTGTGTGTTTGAATTTTGCACATTTCTGATGTAGAAGAGGGTGTATGCTGTGCTGTCTGTCTCTTTGTGTTTGTGTGTGTCTGTGTGTACCTTTCTGGTGTAAAAAAGCAGGTAGGCAGTGCTGGCTCTCTCTCTGAGTACAGCATCCTGAGTGGTGGGGGAGACTTCCTCATCATTAAGAGAGAGCCAGAGTCCCCCTTCCTCAGCACAGTCACTTGTGTAATGACCTGGAGGTGTCAGTCAACCACAGATCAGAAACAAAACACACTCACACACCTCCCATATTTACCTGTGTGTGCTCCTTATAGAGTCTGTGTTTCTGTGATGTCCACACATACAAAAATATGGGTCTTATTTGCCTGTGTGTGTGTGTGTGTGTCTTACCGCAGTCCGCATTGGTCCCAATGTGGCTCAGCACACTCATTAAGGAGTAGGTGGAGCTGCCTCCCTCCTGACAGAAGAAACAAAAGTGTCATTTATACATCATGGGGCTCATGTTGTTTACACACTATCACTATACAAAACACACATTACCATACTTACATTACAACCGTTCAGCACCACCATAGTGGAACACTCATAGTACAACACACATGAACACATTACTCATTTCACTACCCTCAATAACTCATTTAACCTTTTTCACATAAATTACTTCCACTTGAGCCAAACTAAGTTCTCAGCCTAAGTGTCTCCTTGTGTGTCTCACCACCTTCTCTCTCTCTGTCCCTGCCTCTAGCTCCTGAGTGATGGAGGATGCTGGGTAAAAGGAAGGAAGGATGGAACGATGAGCTTCTTCTACAGCATCAACTCAGTCACCACTCACTATCCATTTTAAATGAATAGTTTACATGCAAAGATGCTAGTGTTTTTGAGAATCGAGACACTATCATAAAACATAATATTGTGATTTCTTACACCCCTTATCAGCATGTGTGTTCTGTAGGAATCAGACCCATAACCTTGGTGTTGTTGTTAGCAATGGTTCTGCGAGTTGAGGCACAGGGACACACGCAAGTTCATTGGTGTGACGTGTGTGAGCAGAGAGGAGGCTTGCCTTCAGAGGAAGACGCCCCCTCTAGAACAGAGGGGGCTGCAGGGCGGCGGCCTGATCCTGCACTGGGAACCTGAGGGGACTCGCCACACCTTCCTGCAATGTCCTCAGTCCTGAAAACACATTATTAGTGTGTGTGTGTGTGTGTGTGTGTGTGTGTGTGTGTGTGTGTGTGTGTGTGTGTGTGTGTGTGTGTGTGTGTGAGAGAGAGAGAGAGAGAGAGAGAGAGAGAGAAGCACAGTTACAAAATATTTCACTGTTACATGTAAGGCCCATACAACTCGCAATGCCTATTTTTCACCAGATCTTCAGTATTTTGTCGCCGCCTTGTGGACCTTCAAGGCTAAGACTGTTACATGTGAACAGGTATTTTCATAATAAAATTTCCAAATTAATAGAATCATTTAAAATAGACAGGGTATAGATAGGTAGTCTTGAGTCTGTTCCATTTCTCGGCTACATGCATGTATGGGTGTGTTTGTGTTTGTTTGTTTGTGCTTGACTGTTTGTGAGTGTGTGTGGATGTGTGCGCATGCTTGTTTGTATGTGTGTGTGTTTAAGTGTATCACCACCTTTGTTTGATCTGGAGCTCTGCCTCCAGCTGAAGCGGTGCCATGCTTTTGGTGAGGGTGAAGGGGCAAAACCTCTTCAGGTGTAAAATGAGAACCCTAGAGAGAAAGAGAATAATTATAATCTGGTCCATAGGAGATATCTCTCCATCAGGACCAATGCCAGTGGAATGAATGACTGGCTGCTGTAGGTTACTCTGGTAAACAGGAGGGGTACAGTAGTAACTCTGTTACATTGGTGGCAATGGTGTTTGTACATGTGCCTCGTGTGTGTCTCATGTCTCTCATGTGTGTCTCATGTGTCTCATGTGTGTCTCATGTCTCTCATGTGTGTCTCATGTGTGTTTCTCATGTGTCTCATATGTCTTGTGTGTTGGTGCTTAAGTGGAGGTCAGTGGAGGCAAGCAAACTTACTGAGGTAGTGTGTAGAAACTACACCTCAGGCTCGACACCTGACCCCCACACCGCTCGCACCTGTACTCAACTTCTGCTTCCTGTGGGCACAAACACATGTGACAAACCAGTTTGTGTGTGTATGTGTGTGTGAGAGAGAGAGGAAGTGTGTGTGTGTGTGTGCTCTGACTACATTGTGTGTATAGAGATTGAGATTGACTGTTAGTAACGTACGTTGAAGTAGAGCTCCAGGCTGTTTTGGACTGTGCCCTGCGCAACCATTTGGAGGGAGAGGTAGGTGGAGATCTCCTCCCTCCTGCTCTCAACTCCACAGCTGCTCAACAAACAAAAACACACATGAGGGCTACAGCTCAATGCTTCACACACAGGAATAATGTCTGTAGATCTGCCTTTATATCAGCCTGACTGACCTCCTGCAAGATCTTATGTGCTGGAGCTGGAAGGAGAGCAGAGTGTCCACTGGGCACTGATAGGACACATCCCCCATCTGGAGGGTGTGCCCAATGTCCTTGAGGCCCAGAAGACACTCCGAGAGGAACTCATGGGCGTCCTGCACACACACAAGCACATATATGACAAACACACAGATGCATACGGACATAAAACATGTCAACATGAACAGAAATGCACATCCACCCGCATATTTTACATACGTTGAGCCTTGCAATGATATGGCTTACAATGTCATCAAAAGCTGTATACATGAGAATTGATTAAGTTCATAGTATCTGATTTCATGTGTGTGTTCTCACGTTCTGTGAGTTCCCCTTGAATTCTTGGTTGCGCAGGGCGATGCAGTCCTTCAGCTCCATCAGCACTGCCGCCTTCAGCTCCCTGTCCGTGGATGCCCTCAGGCACCAGAGACCCACAAAGGAGCTATGGAGAGAGGGAGGGGGGTGAGGGGAGTGTTTATGTTTGTGTTCATGGGATAATTTATGTCTATGTGCAAATGTGCATTTGTGTGCATGGGTGTGTGTTTGTATGTGAGCATGTATGTGTGTGTATGTGAGCGTGTCAGTGAGTGTGTGTGTGTGTACTTACCTGAGGAGCAGTGCTGAGGGCTCCTGCCTCCATGTCTCCTCCTGCAGGAGCAGCTGGAGGCAGAGGGGCTGCAGAGCGAACAGACACTGCAGGGTGGAGTTGATATAGCAGGTCTGTCCGAGGTTAGGCAGCCTGAGAGAGAGGAAAATAAACCAGAAAGTCAAACACAAACTGCCAAGAACTACTCAAGCAAGCATCATACATGCACATAAACACTGCCTAAGTGAATACACATCAAATTTAACCTCTGCTGGACTTCAATCTATGTTCAATATATATGTTGGACAGACATACTGAATGTGAACACACACATCACTCCTCTAGGTGGTTTAAAGTGAGAGAATGGTGATCTGGGTGACTTACCCCCTGCACTTCAGCTGCTGGGCCGGGAGAACATGCGGCTTTCTCTCTGGGGCCTCCGGGGCAATGAGGAGGGCCACAGGGGGTGTCCTGGCCCTACTCTTTGGGGCCTCCGGGGAAATGAGGAGGGCCACAGGGGATGTCCTGGCCCTACTCGCTGGGGCCTCCGAGGCAATGAGGAGGGCCACAGGGGGTGTCCTGGCCCTACTTGCTGGGGCCACAGGGGCTGACCTGGCCCTCTTTTTACGGCCCCTTGATGGGGACCGGTTCCTCTCCACGAGTTGGACCATTAACCTGTACAAACACAGTTTGGAGGTGAGTGTTATTAAACCCAGCACTCAAGTTGAGGCTAAAAAAAGGTGTGATATGGGAACTAAGACTGCAGCTGGATCTTATAGTGAATCTATATGATGTTTCTGTGTGTATCTGTGGTGTGACACAGTAGCTATGACAACATGAGGAACAGCAGTATGGAGTGGTGAGGCAGCATTAGTGAAGTCACATATGTGTGTTGTGTTCTGAATCAGCACTCACTGGTCCAGGGGGTCACAGCCTTTTGGGGTGTCCGGGCTGAGGACCTCCTCTCCTTGGGGTGCCCCGGGAGATGGGGTTTCTGGGGAGGCCGGGGTGACCAGTGTGGAGGACTCAAGGGTAGCTAGGGTGACTAGAGGGCCTGGGGTGTCCAGACAGGGAACCTCCTTTACTGTGCTGGAGATCTGGTGAAATGGAAAAACACTCCTTGCTGAGTTTGGCTTTTAACCTTGAAGTGTCTACATTCCACAAACAAATATAAGTTCATGTAAGTTTAATTGTCTAACAGTAAATGTCACAGTCTTATGTGTCACACAAAATAGTTGAGCCAAACTTTGATTATAAACTGCTAATTAGATGCTAATTAGATGTCTGTAACTAAAGTGAAGATTGCTCCTGCAGATGCAGGTGTAATAGAAGGGAAGTCCATCTATGTTGCCATGGTTACCTGAGGGACGTCCCCTGACACAGGGCTTGGCTCCAGGCTGTCCAGAATAAAGGAAGACATGGGAACTTTAGTCAGCACACACACACACACACACACACACACACACACACACACACACACACACACACACACACACACACACACACACACACACACACACAGCAACATGCATACAGACACACGCTCAGAATCCCACAGAATCAGATTCACTCGCACTGGTGTACTCTTACATCGCAGGTATACCAGCATCCCCAGTCTTGTTTCTTCTAAATAATCTCCTCAGCCAGTGACGAGGCCCCCTGTGTGAGAGATTAGAGAGATGAGAGAACTAACAAGACTTTCGGTTAACCTCAATTCAATGTCATTCATAATATTATTCATATTCATATTATTATTAGTTTTGTTTTACATAGTACCATTAACATCCACTTCACCAATTCATAAACACACACACACAACGGTTTACCTCTCCAAGCATTGGTCTGCCTGGACTTTCTTCCTCTGGTTAAAAAGGATGGACATATCAGCATTCATTTACTTAATAGAATTAAAAACCAATGATTTGATACAAAGGTAATTATTATCATTATTGCTATTATTAGCCTATTATTACTGTTGTTTTCTTTTACCTTCCTCAGAGGAATACAAGGACAGCAAAGCATCTTTATACACTGTAGTGGTCACCTCAATCACAAATCCAATTATGAATCGATGTCAAATTCCAGACCTTTTTATACTCGCACTATGGCAAATGTATGACACGGCCATCAGTCTTTGTGACGTAAGGACAACACATAGGCAAACTCCAGTCAAAGACCTGCCGTGGGCATTCTTAACCGAATTAATATTCTCCAAGGATATCGTTCCCCATAATTACAATGTAGACCAATAGCCTGCTTCCGTGTCGTTACACATATGGGACTGAAGGCAGAAAGTATTTGCCTCCCTTAGACTTACCTACATGAAAAACAATC
Organism: Clupea harengus; assembly: GCF_900700415.2. Lineage (NCBI taxonomy): Eukaryota > Metazoa > Chordata > Actinopteri > Clupeiformes > Clupeidae > Clupea > Clupea harengus. The sequence continues at coordinate 9,415,947 of NC_045167.1, read as the reverse complement.
CACAACGTTCTCAATGTTATTAAAATAACTTAACAATGTATATATAATGTCAGCGTATGTTTTAGTACACTGTAGCGGTCACAAAACCTTGGCCCTACTACAAAATGTATTTCCACCAGCATGATCACATGAGTCACTATGGAGATTTACTTTAACGAGGGTTTTCGCCCATAAAGACTGCTGAAGCCGTGTATCAACCAGATATGATTTAATATGATCTGACAGATCAAGTGAAATAACATGTGTTTATTTTGCTTGAAATAGTAGCGAAAACTATTCCCTTAGGTTTCGACTGGATGAAGATATAAAAACAAAAATGTCAGATGTTAAGTAGCTACTCCAATGGAATTAATTTGTACATTGCAAACTAGTCGATCATCCCAAATCATCTCAATCAATTCAAAAAGCATTTCGATATACACATAGTAGTGGGATGTGGAGGTGGTGTGGTGTGTGGAGGTGGTGTGGAGGGATGAGATGAGTTCTGTTCTGATGAGATGAGTAGGGTCAATGATTTTCCGTATAGCCTACCGTTACTGATGAAAGGAAGTAAAGTCACCACGTTGTTTGCAGCTGAATTTGAAATTTGTTTAAGCATTTCCAGTGTGAGGCTCAGGGTCATCTGATGAAGTTCAGGTGGGTTATCCGTGAGGACGAATAGTTTATCGATTCCAACGTCGAAATTAACAACAATCCCATCAAAAACGTTCGTTTCTTCACAAAGAGCATATCTGCAAGCAGCCAGAAGAAACGCGAGTAAAGAGGCTCTCATTGTGTGCGAAAATGTGGCTACATTTGTATGAACAAGGAATCTACTGCAGACGATTCGCTTTCTCTGAACGCCCTGTCACTTGGTTCTCCTAAAGAACAGAAGTAACCTACAGCAGTATAAAAAATTGTTTAGTTCCCCTTTTCGCAAAAAGAAGCGTTAACAATCGCCTTTAACTAGCCCATCCTAAAAATTGGGTCACTTTTCTGAGTGGAAACACATCATGAAATGAAATATGAAATGTTGTGTTTAATATTGTAATGAAAGATTACAGTATTGCAGTGTTGATCAGGAGAGGTCTACAAGCCAGCGGCCGGCTTAAAGACCCCCTCCAGTAAAAATCAAGTTTTTAACCTTGTTAACATGTCCATACAATGTTTGTTTTAATATGATACTCAACATAGGCCCTATCGTGAGCGAAATAAGCAATCAGCCACGGCTGAGTATTTCCACCTTGGAACTACAGCCTGGATTTAATACACCACACACCTACAGGAAACAATCGCGTGAATTTGCGGGGTGGTGCTGTACATGTTATTAGCATGGCTGTTAATAGCGAGGCTATGTCAAAATGAGAGCTATCAGAAGAGAAGAGGCACTGTAAAAAAAATGTCACTGGAAAATATTGCCAGCAGAGACGCCAGTATTTTACTGTTATTTTTACAGTGCATCTACTGTAATTTATTTTAACTGTATACAGGATTCTCGTGTATTGCAGTAGGATAACTGGGTTATAAGGTAATTATATGTATATGCCAGCATTTTACTGTTTATATACAGTGGTTCAGGAGGTAGAGGAATGATTCAACAATCGGAAGGTTGCTGTCATCCCACTTCAGGGGGCGCGAGCACGTACCTCAGACCTCAGCAACGTACAATCATCAGAATAAAACCCCGCCACAAACACAACAACTGCCTTAATGACTGAATGAGCGTTGTAGCTGTAGGCACGAAGAAAGAAAAGCAGTCTTTCATATGGTGTAACGTGAACGACATTGACTTTTTAACTCTGGCATGCTGTCGTGGAATTCGAAAATGGTGCTTCTTATGAATAGGTTTTTATTTAAGGTGAGTAATTTAACTCACAGCTATCTAGCAAGCTAACGTTAGTTAAAATAGCTAGATTTGTTGGCTAATGCTAGCGCTAGCTACGCTAAGAGACTGTTACAAGCTAATGCATGTCCAATACCACATATAGGGGATTGCCACGTTGACACGCAGTGTTTCTGAATATCTTGTTTTAATATTTTCACTAGGAATCTTTGGTTGTTGCCATTTTATGGACTGGAATTCAGAGTGTGTGTGCTACTTCTGGTGAGTAAATTGCTAACATTATTTCATGTTTACCAGTGAAGACCTATGAACATTTCATTGTTAATTTATTCTTCATATTTTGTTCTTCTCTTTCACTCATTTTAGAAGAAGAGGCAGAAGTTCAGAAATTTATTCAGTGTTCCAATGTGACTGGAGCAAACCGATTTAGACTATACTTGGGTGTAGAAGATTTGGTAAGTCATGAAAGGAACTGTCCACACAGTTGCGTTTCTACATTAGGGGCACGTGGGGGCACTGCCCCATTAGATCCAGATGGCGCTGTGGTGCAGAAAGCTCAATACATCTTTGCGGCAAAATATATCTTACTTTATTTAATATGCAAGGTAGCAATTTAATTGTGAATGTGTGCGTGTGAATTAACAAGACTCACAAGCATTATAGTGCGGTTTTGGAGTAATTTGATGGCAAAATATATCTTACTTTATTTAATATACGAAGTAGCGATTCAATTGTGAATGTGTGTGTGAATTAACATTATAGTGCGGTTTTGGAGTAATTTGATTCGTGTGTGTTTCTGTGTGGGCTTGCCCTGTGAAATGCTGCTCTCCGCTGTCCCTCTGCTCTGTGGGGCAGCGCGGCAATCTTAATACTATAACATGTGAGCGTAATTTGAAACATCCCAAAGTTTACATTACCTGTTAGTTCAGAAGGGTATTTTTGACAATTTCAAATGCAATCAGTTAAAGTGTTTTATTATGTCATTTTAGTTTACATTACAGAGCAGCAAAACTAAAACATTTGTCAGAAAAAAACATAAAACGCCTAGTGTTTTTTTTATGTTTCAGTGTAGAACTGGGTTTTGAATGTCATAGGAAACTAACATTTACATTTCCTGATGCAACAACATCTTGACAGTGTGTGTAAAAAATGTGAAGCAGATAGACAAAAGTTTACAAGTGTTACACATCAGTTTCCATATGGTGTCTTTAGATGTATCTAAGTGTCTCATAACCTCTCAAACCTCACCAAATACAAAAGCAAGAACCTGTCACTGTATATCAAGCATTCATACTTTTTTCTTGCCTTCTGTACTACAGCAAACCATTCTGAATTCATTTCAGTGTGATATATTGTAATTTCTTGTGAGAACACATATGATGGTCTATAGCCTCTCCAAAATATACCCAAAAACCTATCCAAATCCATCCAAAGTACATCATGTATGTTTTGTGGTTTTGTACTCAGACTGAGGTAGCCTGTTCTAATGTGGTGGGGTGTGGAGGTAGTGTAGTGTGGTGTGGTGATGTGTGGAGGTGGTGTGATGGGGTTTGGAGGTGGTGGTGTGTGGAGGTGGTGTGGTGGGGTTTGGAGGTGGTGTAGTGGGGTGTGATGGTGTAGTGGGGTGTGATGGTGTGTGGTGGGGTTTGGAGGTGGTGTAGTGGGGTGTGTGGTGGGGTTTGGAGGTGGTGTAGTGGGGTGTGATGGTGTAGTGGGGTGTGTGGAGGTGGTGTGGTGGGGTGTGGAGGTGGTGGTGTGTGGAGGTGGTGTGGTGGGGTGTGTGAAGGTGGTGTGGTGGGGTTTGGAGGTGGTGTAGTGGGGTGTGATGGTGTAGTGGGGTGTGTGGTGGGGTTTGGAGGTGGTGTGAGGAGGTGGTGTGGAGGGGTGTGCAGGGCTCTACAGTGCGAGTATTTCACTCGCATTTGCGCCTAAAAATAGGTATGTGCGAACTTGAAAAATGATTTACGAGCACAGTGCGTGAGTGACGGGCTGTTGTCAATACACGGAACAAAAGCGCAATGAAGTGAAGCATACCATTGATTTCACATGGAAAGCAAGTGACGGGATCGCGACTGCACAATGTGAACACGATGTGAACTATAGATTACTGTGTAAGCATAACTGAACAAGACATTATTTATTTATTGTTACACTAGGTCTCTATTGCTCGTAGCTTGACTGTGCTCTCCCTTGTACGTCGCTTTGGACAAAAGCGTCTGCTAAATGACTAAATGTAAATGTGAATGTACACGAACAGTGCAAATGTAAGTGAATAAATAAATAAGCACTAAACTCAATCACGTTGATATAGCTATAGTGGAATAGAATGGACACATCTACATCCTGCAACGGTCCACCTCTGCACCGTTGAAGTTAGATCTGCGTTTACTCGACGGTGGTGCTTGCTTTCCGCTTTGACATGACTCGTTTACGGTCGATTCCGACTGCACATGTCACTACGGTTGCGTGCCCTTATAAGGAGCTGGCGGGGCGTGTATGTATGCAAATTCAGGAGCACGTGAACGCGCTTTCAATTTAAGAAAACTCTTCCGGTGAAGCACAGCTCAGAACACTTCTGCCTGCGTAGTGTAACAAACCCAGCTCACGGGCACGAAACATAAAGGGGAGGCCACGCAGAATATTTGATATAATAATAATAAGTTATTTATTAAGGGTTACAAGTATATAGTTATCTATTAATTATAGGAAAACGTGTGGTGAATGTCAGTGTTGTGGAGAGAAACAAAAGATGTAATGTAAAGTCAGTTAAATGGTAATATAAAGCAGACGACGACAATCCAAATCCAACGAGTATCCACAAATCCAATTCCTATCCAAACACCAACGACCAATCCAAAACTCCAATCCAACGCTCCACGAATGCAGTCTGCTCAGGGCTTTTGTAGCCCCTCCAATTACTGCTACACCTGGTTCCAATCACCTGCTACACCTGCTCCCAATCACCTGCTTTAGAGATAGACAGAAGAGGCATGCAAATCTCATGGGGGCGGGGCCTAGACCCGCCAGGGTCGTAACATCCCCCCCCTTAAGACAGAAGCCCACCTAAGTGGGATTCTGCACTATCCAAAAACCCCAATTACCTAAACAATCCCAATCCCCTATTTAAATCACCCGCTCAACATCCATCCCGCTCACCAGTCACACCCCCTATTCACCTCAGCAATTCCAGGCCCTGGAAAAGCAGTCTAAGAGGGACAGGGGAAGAGACAGGAGAAGAGAGAAATTAGTTCAGCAGGCAAGCCCCATCCCCGCACAACCCATCCCCAGTGTGCGACCACGCATTAGTCCATGCACAATGGACCTTCCCTTCACATGAGGTGTAAAACCACTGTATAACAACATGAAGCCAAAGATCTTGAAGTCCACACCAACAATGGGCCAACCTATCACTACACCAAATACAGCCCCCAGGAAGAAACTGGTTGTTCTGCCCGTATGTTCTTGAAAGAAGAATCTGAAGGTGCATTTCAGTACGATGACCAATGATAATCGTGTAGTAAATAATACATTCCCTATGGCACGGAAGACTTTATCACCGGACAGAAATATACCAAAGAAGTGGAAAAACACACACCATCCTATTAGACCTGATTTCTTTTCACACTTCAGTCCTGATATCCTATTTGAACCCCTCCCTGATTGTGCACGACTCTTCGCCCCCGTCACCCCAGCAGTGCAATCCTTAGGAACCTCTGTAACCCAGTCGCCTTGTTTATTAGCCTCTATGGGCTCTATTGACCGTACTGGTGGTGCTGGCCCGCTTGGCCATACACGTGCCCCAGCCAGGATGTTACCCAATATCACATGCACTCCTGGCACAGGCAACGCTGGGCGAACCCCGACAATCACTTCCCCCTGGACCAGATCAGAACTCAGCACAATCTTATGCAGGGGTACAGACATGGTTTGCATCCCCATGCCCCGAATAAGTACACATTTTCCCGTGCTGGATTGAAGAGAAAACGGTAAAACACATTCAGATACAAACGTCTCTGTAGCACCCGTGTCTCGCAAAATTCTTACAGGCTTCTTCTCAGAGCAGCCGACAAACGATATGAAGCCATCAGTTATGAATGGGGCATAACCCTCCCCGACCTGCCCATCAGCGGATTCAGAGACGCACTGCCCTTGTCCAGAGGGATCAGGCACCTCACAGCCTGAACCTTCTACAGGGACAGTGGCCTCTACCTGCACCTCTCCTGTGCGGTTCCATTTACGCTGCACACCCCGCCCCTTTTGCCGAGTCCCATCTGGGAGAGATTGGCCATTTCTTATCCCCACCCTGGAGCAGTGGGCACTCTCTCTTCCAATGACCGCTCTTTAAACAATATTTACATTTTCCAGTGTCCGGCTCACTGAGATATGACGGCTTAAGTCTAGTCCCAGATGGACCATTTCGATAACTGCTAACCTGAGTGGTCCGACGTTCCTCGCGATTATAACTAGGTTTGTGTGTTAGGTTATACTCATCTGCGAGCACTGCAGCCTCCCTGGCAGTCTTAACCTTATGTTCATTTAAAAAGATAGCCAGCCGTTCCGGGACCATATTTTTAAACTGTTCCAGCACCATCAACTCACACAACTGCTCATATGTTTTGACACTAACGGAAGAACACCAGCGATCAAAAAACCCCACCAGATCTCTCGCCACCTCGGAATAGGTCTGTTGGTCATCTTTTTGCCAGTTCCTAAACCGCTGTCTATAAAACTCCGGAACCTGTTCATACGCTCTTAATACTGCTTCTTTAACCCGCTGGTAATTTTTCCGGTCCGACACAGACAGGGCCAGAAACGCATCTTGCGCTCTCCCCGACAGAACCGTTTGTATTAACAGGGTGCGCTCTGAGTCGTTCCAACCCCGCCGATCAGCAATTCCTTCAAAAATAGAAAAGAAAATGTCGGGATCTCGGTCAACTTGGGCAAGAACTTGATCATATTTGATAGATTCTCTGCGCCAGCCCTACCCGATGACCCCGAGGAGTCTCCAGCTCCAGTCCCCACAATCTTACCCTCTGCCATTAACCTCAGACGCTCTCTCTCTAATTTCAGTTTTTCGAACTCCAACTCCCGATCTTGTCTCATTTTTTCAACTTCAACCTCCCGATCTTTATCCCTCGCCGCCTCTCGCATTTTTAGAAACTCCATTTGCTGTTCAAAACTAAAAGCGCTTCCATGCGAAGGGGCACCTGCATCTGCGCGCGTTGGGGTAGACGCCGCAGTCGGATTCACAGGATCAGACTTCCCAGCTATTACCGACCTCTCCAGCAAATGCTGTTTTACACTATCCTTTAACCCCTGTTTATTAAGATCCTTGGGCAATGACTCGCTAAAATGGTAATGCTCTGCCACTATGCGAAGTTGAGCTTTCGTTAGCCCGTCAAGATACCCCTCTGTTGGAGACTCGAAAAACTCTGCCATTTGCTCCATTTCCACCGCTATATTACACAGGCCCCGACGCGACAGTGCAACCCAGCAATTAAGCGCAGGTGATGAACCACCCAGTCACCAAAACCCAACAGACTAGAGCTGCCCCGATCTAACTCCCAAACACAGTCCTCGCTATTTCCAGATCTAGTCTTCAGTGTGTCCACCTGCAGTTGAGCTGCTAGACAGCCCCAGCGCGTCCGACACATCCACAGAAAACAATAAACTTTAGTAAGCCGGAAAAACAACAAACAGCGGTAAGCGCTCTTCACCTGAGCAGGGGTTCACGTTGCTCGGTAGGTCTAACCTACCTTTTCCCACCCAGTTACCACTACACCTGCACTCAATCTAACCAGTATGCACAGCCCGTTTCTCTCCCAACGAGAGCCCCCAGCTGCCGTCACTTTCAAAAGTGACTTCCCTCCTCCACGGCAACCCAACGAAAACAACAAAAGTTTAACACTTACAATTTTCCGCGTGGGTCTCCCCAATTTGCAATACCCTTCCTGCTCTACCGGCAGTTTTGTGCCCGTCAGCATTAAAGGCCAATATCCCGATCTATACAATTCAATGCAACTTTACCACCACTATTTCCCAATGAGTGGTTGAAAAGTTACCTTACCTGATTCCGAAAACAATCTCGGCCGAGCCCCCACATGTAACGAACCCAGCTCACAGGCACGAAACATAAAGGGGAGGCCACTAGGGGTGGGAATCTCTTGGCACCTCACGATTCGATTCGATTCCGATTCAGAGGTCAACGATTCGATTCTAAACCGATTCTCGATTCTAAACCGATTCTCGATTCTAAACCGATTATCGATTATCAATTCTAAACCGATAAAACGATTATCGATGCATCTCGATTTTTAAAACATTTGAGTTTGCTACTCAGAGTCTCAAATCGCTTCCTACTTTGTGTTTGATAATTAAAGAAAATCAACAGATTAATTTTTTTATTAGAGAAAAAGTGTGTCCTTGTCACAATCATGACTTTCTATGAACAATGCAATAATCGATGCAGCTTGCATTTCAACACAAAATGAATGTGTAAAAAAAAAAAAAAATATTTTTTTATTTTATTAAAAAATCGATTATGAACTTTTCTGAATCGAGACAGAATCGTTCTAGAGAGAATCGAGAGAAATCGAAAAATCGATTTTTTCCCCCACCCCTAGAGGCCACGCAGAATATTTGATATAATAATAATAAGTTATTTATTAAGGGTTACAAGTATATAGTTATCTATTAATTATAGGAAAACATGTGGTGAATGTCAGTGTTGTGGAGAGAAACAAAAGATGTAATGTAAAGTCAGTTAAATGGTAATATAAAGCAGACGACGACAATCCAAATCCAACGAGTATCCACAAATCCAATTCCTATCCAAACACCAACGACCAATCTAAAACTCCAATCCAACGCTCCACGAATGCAGTCTGCTCAGGGCTTTTGTAGCCCCTCCAATTACTGCTACACCTGGTTCCAATCACCTGCTACACCTGCTCCCAATCACCTGCTTTAGAGATAGACAGAAGAGGCATGCAAATCTCATGGGGGCGGGGCGTAGACCCGCCAGGGTCGTAACAGTAGGAACACATTTTCAAGTGAATTTGTCGGATGTCTTTTTCTTACGTTGTTTTTCCGAAGCCCGTAAGAAACATTTCAGAAGAAACTTCAGAAAATGTTCGAGAATGAGGCCCATTGACTTTTTTACAAAGTTTTGTTCATTTAGCACCATGATTTGTTGCTGTTATTTGTTTTTCAGTTATGATATTCACTTGATGTTGCATGCATAGGCTAAGTTGATATTCACATCATAAGAGTTAATGATTTCTGCTACTTTGCTTTTGTGATACTGACATGACGTCATACAAAATTGCCCCACTAGAAATTTCCGGCTAAAATCGCCACTGTGTCCACTTATAACAATACACGTCTCACAAAAGGTGCTAATTACTTTTCAACCAACTAGTTGAACATGATAAATATGACCTCCACAGGTAATGGATTGCAAGCTGGTGAGTGAAGCAAGCTCAACTCAACAGTATCAGAACCAGCTTAGACTGTATACTTCGGCTGGGTTGCTACCCAAGATGGAGATCCACAATCGCACCAACTCAGCTGCTTTCACATTCACCTTAAATATAGTAAGCCTGAACCACACGAATGTGGTTGAATTGCTTTCTCTGGGCTGTGCTATGTATGATACTCATTTGTTTTACACGGTTGTTTACGCACCTTGCAAGTTACTGTGTAATTCTCTTTAGGAAAATGTGCTTAAATCACCAATTATGTGTATCTTGTCCAGTCTCCCCTATCATCACTGGTACCTCTTTGTTTCCTTTTTTGAATTTCTATTTCTATCTTTGGTGCTCTTTAACTCCTATCCTCCCTCACTTGGTGGTATTATTTGTTTTCAGAATACATCTACATGGAGGGTTACTGTCCCTAGACACAACATAACCATCAACACAGGTGCAGATGGCCCTAGTGGACCTTTGATATCTTGTGTTTTTAATCATTATTCCTACATTCATCTCTTCGTGTCTGATATTGTTTAATCTCCCAACTTTTCTATCCCCTAACCTTCCCCTGTCCCTGGACAGGGATTGCACCCGTGGACCAGTGGTATGTTGAGATTAGCATGTTCCAAGGCTTTGAAGCGTTACATGCAAAAGCCCAGCTGCTTGAGACGCTGAAGGGAACCATGCTAGACGTGACCAGAGGTAAGGGAGATGGCCTTGAGCCACAAGAAGAAACTTCCCTGAGTTAACCATGAGACAGCATGACACGCTGTTTTTTCACACTAGCTTTGCAGGAACATACCTGATATTTTGAATTTTTAATATCAGTTATACAAGATTAAATAGAGGCACTAATATACTTATGTGTTGGATGTGCTATGAATGTTGTCGTGTCAGGTGTTCTGAGTTTAACCTGGTAAGTTCTTCGTTGTAACGTGATGGTGTTTCTGTGATAGAGCCCATACTTCAGTGGACCATCGGCAAAGAGATTTCACCTCAGGCCATCCTACTACATGAACATCGCATCATCAAAATGCGGGTCACCCAGAGTCCATGTGCCAGTGACGTGGCTGTAATGGCACCCATTTTTAAGCCAGGAGGCAACACAGGTTGGTGGGGACGCCAGGGCATTAAATTAAAAGTGGTTGTTAATATGTCTATGTTTGTTTAATGTGTGTGCGTTGTGCATTTCAGGAATTATTCTAAGTGTGACCAAGTCAAGTTTCACATCCAATGACCGATGGTTTAACGTAACCAATGCCCGTGAGTCCTAATGTGTGTCCTGTACACCTGATCAGTTTTTAGTGATCTTAGACTGTGTTGAATACATAGAAAATATATATATATATAAAAGTTATGTCACAGTAGTTTGTTGCTGTATGTCATTACCATTTTAATTTGATTCATCTTTGTCAGTGAAAGTTTGATTGAAAATCAAATTGCCTTCTCATTTACTTGTTTATGTGTTTCCTTTTTGTTTGTTAAGTAATGGGCTGTCCGGGCATAAACCTTGTGGACCTGAAGTTGACCAACTGTCACTTGTTCCTCCTGACCAATCAGGGGCTCTACATCAGCCAGGACCTGCTGTCTCCAGTCACAGGGACTCTGAATGTACAGCACCAAGCGTTCATATACAAACAGTGTTTGCATACATCAGTCATCTCACACTTATGGTCATAAGCAGGTCTTTGGACAGTTAAGGCATTTGGCCATTTTTAATTCTGTCAGATAATCAAGTTTATTAAATGTTTCTCATTAGAGATTTGATTGAAGTTGATTTGAGGGCCACTGATCCATTAATCAGTTAATGTATTGTTAACCTATGTCTCTTTTCTGTCTAATGTTTACAGTTCACACTACTGGTGCTCCCAATTCTGGCCGAGGTGATGGATCTTGTACATTTCTCTGTCTGAGCCTCTTATGAAAGAATACGTTGAGAATATAGCTTTGTCTGAGATTGTTTTAGTGAATGTGTTGTATGAGTCTGTTAATTTTTTTTGGTTATTCCATAATCTTGTTAATCTCAGGGAGTATTGTTAATCCCAGCTCTAGACTGGTTCTGGGTGGATGTGTGTGTGCATGTATATGCCCCTCTCACTAATATGCCCATCTCTGCTGGTATCTTTACAGATGGACTACTCTTCAATGACCCTTTGGTACTCCTCTCAGTGTGTCACCAACCACATGTACTTTTCTGGTATCACATTTTAATATACTATTTATACAAGCTAACAGAATGTGAACATTTATATAACAATTTTTATTATATATGATTTAGTTCAGGGTACATAGCCTGATTCAGTTGACCTCCCCCCATCTTAGATTAGGGATAGATTCAGGATATGCAGGGCAAGGGTGTGCTTCAGGAGCTGGAATGAGAGCCCCTGCTCTAGTGCATGTCCCATATTAGCTAATATTGCTAACAAGGGCCAAAATTGTTCTGTTCTTACATCAGTGATTAAAATGTCGCCAAAACTACAGACTTTTCTCACTAATGTCAGTTGTGACCATAGCCGTTGAAGTAATGCAATACATGTTGGCGGCGATAAAGTAATCTGCGACATATTGAGACATTCAGATTACAGATGACTAACTGTGTGCTGTGCTTTTAGATGATTACCTTAGCCTGATCTCAAACAAAGGAGATGGGAAAGAGCTGGTAGGTGTCTGCACCTCTGTGTGGCTTTGTCCTGTAAATGTGTGTTTAGGATGCAGGAGTGCAAAAAAATAGACTTGCTATACTCTTGCTAGCAGTATACTTTACATTGAGAAAATCTAAACATGAAAATTTTATTGTGACATGCTTTAAATTTAAAAGAAGTTAAATTTAACACAGAGTGAATTACTGTGCTCTACTCACCTGCTATTTGTCCCCTGTAGTCTAATTATATTGATAGATCTGTTGTCAACCGATACATTAATGTCATCTTGTATGATTTAAGGAGTTTTAAATCCTACAACCTCGAATCAGAAAAAGTTGGGACGGTATGGAAAATGCAAATTTATAAAGCAGTGATTTATAAATGTACCTTGACTTGTATTTGATTGCAGACAGTATGAATACAAGATATTTCATGTTTTGTCTGGTCAACTTCATTTGATTCGTAAATATACACCCATTCCTGCCATTCAGGCCTGCAACACATTCCAAAATAAGTTGGGACGGGGGCAATTTAGGGGTAGTAATGAGTAGAATGGTAGAATAATTAAATAATGTTGTGTTTTGAAACTAGTGATGTCAACAGGTCATTGTTATCATGATTTGGTACAAAAGCAGCATCCAGGAAAGGCCTAGTCCTTTAGGAGCAAAGTTGGCAGAGGATCGCCAGTTTGCCAACAAATGTGTGAGCAAATTATTGAAATGTTTAAAAACAATGTTTCTCAAAGAAAGATAGGAAGGGATTTGGATATTTTACCCTCCACGGTGCATAACATAATTAAAAGATTCAAGAAATCTGGAGGAATTTCAGGGCACGGTAATTTTCAAACCGTCAGAGACGACACCAAACAATCTGATTGGCCGCTGCCGGGGAAAAACACATTTGCATAGGATTACTTTTTTCGCTCGCTACGCCCAAAACGGTGGTCTACGTCACAATGGATTGCCTACCATTGAAATGAATGGGATTTAGAATTACGCTTCCAACGCTGCGCTGTCATGTGTTTGCCCCGTAAGACTTGTTTGCAGGAAGAATGGGAAAAACTTACACCTGAAAGGCTTCATCACTTTGTGTTTTCAGTCCCTAAACATCTTAAGTGTTGTGAAAAGGAATGGCAAGAATTGCAAGTGTTTATTTAGGAAAAATAATAAAATTCATGAGGTGAAACATCAAATAAAGTGCTGTTGTATTGTTTTTAATGTTATACAGGTCAAAGAGAATTTACAAATCACTGTTTTCAGTTTAAATTTTAATTTAACATAGCGTCCCAACTTTTTCTGATTTGAGGTTTACCTAAACCTTGTTCTTCCTCTGTCTTCAGCAAACAAGGTGTGTATATAGTGGCTATCCCTTCAAGCAGTGGTTAGTCTGCAAGGAATCTGCCGTGGAACTGAAGAGGACTGACGTCACCCATCAGTATCTGTCCTTCGTGTATGACCGATGTCAACACACAGGGCTGCTGCTGTCACATTCAGAGGTATTGGCACGCCTACACAGACACACATATTATTACCTAACCCAACAGCATAAACTGGACCAACATACAGGATTTCTGTGGTCATAATGTGGTGTGTAAAGGAATATGCTCTTTGTTTGCATGTTAAAGTCAGCAAAGGGAATGAGAGATTGAGGAGAATTTTGAACCATGTGCACTGATATAATTGGTCATCAACGCTGTCTAAAGTCACATTACAACTCCTGCATGATCTGCACACTAGGGTTAGTCATGTTTTTACTGTCAGACTCTCACAGTTCGTTCTTGAGATCGGAAATGTTCTATGTTCGTCAGAATATGAACTGAAGTTACCTCAGTAATATAAGTATATTTATTCAAGAACAACAAGCTTCACATTTCCTTATCACATCATCCCCGGGATGTTACCATACACAGTTCCCTCCGTGTGTCTTCATGACTTTTGGGATTCCTGTTGCTTAATGGCATGTGGTATGTGGGTGTGTTTGTTGTGTGTGTTAGGAAGAGGGGGCCTTGTTGTCTGTATTTACCATCCAGAAGGACGGTCTAAGCAACAAGATCAAGTCCTCCCCATGGCGTATGCTCTTTCGACCAAACGGCATCTTCCTGGGGGACAACCATGTCATCCTCTATGGCGCTGAGGTACAAAGAATGTGCGTGTGGCCACACACACACGCACACACACACAAACACACAGACTTGCGCACACACATAGGGAAACAGATATACACATTCTCTATGGTTCTAAATGCTAACAGTATTTAATGTTCATACACATAGAATCTTGCATCCACATACTTGTATTACTATTGTAAAATTGTACATGTTTGAAGGACATGAAAAATAAATGGAATCATGACACTGTAAGTTGCCTTACAGTCCCAAATAGCGCCCACCCACCCCCCATATTTCAGATGATCTCTTCTGAAATGTATGTTATTTTATGTGTGTGTGCTTAGGTGTGGTCATCCTCAGACCGGGGCTTTACCTTTAGGCAAATCTTCTCCCTGCAAGGCGAGGTGGTGACTGATGTGCTGCGCTGCAACTACAACGGTATGCTGGTGCTACTGACTGATCAGGGGAGTATTTACCTCATGAAAACAGGTTAGTCACACACACGCACATTTAACAAAAGGAGCAATGTGGTTCAAGCAGCAGAAAAGCTGTTGTCCACACTTATTTTCTCCAGTTCTTTTCAGTATAGTGCGACATGTTTCTGGAGTTATGGCACAAATGTCATTCTCTGCTACTGCGGTCTTTGGCTCATATACTTTTGCAATTCGCAGTAACATTTCAGCATTTCTGTATTTCTCATGCACAAAACAATGATTTAAATAGTCTTGTCACAGTTTTTTTGTACTTGTGTGTTGAAGCTGAAGTTATGGAACTGTGCTAGTGGCTGTAACTTCTGCCATTTATCTATCTATCAATCATCATCATTATGAGTGGTTTATTAGTATTATTGTTTCTGGCTCAAAGCATCACATACCTATATTCTTTCAAGTATTGGCATCAATAGCCACAGATGCGCTTCAGGTGAGTTCGTTTGATTTGCATGACTTTGCTGCCCCCTGCAGGTCTGGAGAGGTTTGCCAGGTTAAATGAGACCCTAAACTCCAAAACCTTTCTGCTGTTCGATCACATGGGGATCCTCATGGCTGTCGAACTGGATTCAACTAAACCCAGCAGCCTGAGATACAGGATCATCTCAGTCAACAAACTTATCCAGGTTGTCATTTCTCTCTCTCTTTCACACACCCACACACCACACACACACACACACACACACACACACACACACACACACACACACACACACACACAAACACAGTCGAAAAGGCCAGTCCTCACAGGTGAGAAATTCAGCCTGCACTGCCTTACATAACAACATCACTCTTGTATACATTTTTTGTGGCATACCTTGTGTGCACCTGCTTATTCATTTGTCTGCTTGCGTGTGTTGGTGTGTGCGATCATAGGAGCATGATATTGCCTTCAAGAGGTCAATAGCCTTGCAGTACTACACGTCTGAGTATGTCCTGCTTCATGAGTTTGTGCCAGCACAAGACGTGGCCGGCACTTTTCTGTTCTACCCTCACCACGTGGGCAAAATCTTCAGCCTGAGGTAGGTGGGGGTTGGTTTGGGGTGAGGCTCAGTTCTTGGGTTTAGCTGTGATGAGAGTGATGAAAATGATGCACGGATTGTTTCAGTTGCTGAATTCAAACACACAAGTGAAAATGGTTCATGGTTGATCAGAGCAAAATGTATTTGTTTGAGGTGAGTAGTCTAAGGCTATGATTCTGTATCTTTTTCCAGACACTTTTACCTGTGTGTGTGTGTGTGTGTGTGTGTGTGTGTGTGTGTGTGTGTGTGTGTGTGTGTGTGTGTGTGTGTTGTTTTGCAGTGAGGGGGGTAAAGTGGTCATCACCAGAGTTTTCCAGAGAAACAATCTGCAAGGTTTTACTGCCTGCGCCACAGGAGACATCCTGGAGCCAGTCCGTGCTCCCTCAAAGACCGCCGAGCCTCTGCAGGGAAATAACCTTCATTATTATGCAGGCAAAGATGAAGCCACTGTCTTACTGGTCCCCAGAGTACCAGTAACAGGTGAGACACATGCACGCACACACACACACACACACACACACCTGTCCTTTTAGTGTATTTAATCTTACACACACCAACATTGGGTAGCAATCAGACATACAAGAGGTGGTGGAGGCAGAGGCGAATGCTGGCAAGGTGTTGTGTTCCGTTTTGCCACTACTGTTTCATTGATGTCAGTGTGATTGCCACTTTACTGTCAGATACTTCACCATACTTCACCATACTTCAACACCTACAAGCAAACACTCACACTCACTCACAGACACACACACACACACACACACACACACACGCACACACACACAGACTGACACACACACACCCACATACTAAACAAGCAGATATGCGTTAGAATGTACATGACAACTATGTGTGTGCGTTTGAGTGGTATTTCTGCTTGTGTGTGCCATCAGGGAGTCAAGCCCCACCAGCCCATCGTTTTTTTAAACGCCACGTTGGCATGACTGTGGTGTCCCCCGGCTCGACCAGCTTCTTTATTATACAGGTGACACAAAACGGGTCAGTGTGGGGTCAGGCCACCGAGCCCACTCTGATGAATAGAGGATCCTGGGAGCTCCCGACGGGCTCCTGGCTGCTCTTCAACACCGTGATGGGCAGCTGGACCCTGCGGGAAGGGCACTGCCGCCACAAACTTCAGTCGTTGGACAACCTGCGCCCCAACGCACTGGTGCGCATCAACGTGCGCGAGACGCGCACTTTCACCTTCAAAGCGTTCATGTCTGACTACTGTAAGTAATAGTGGTACTGAACTGTGTAAGGGGTTGTTCACAAGGTAACCATTTTTTTGACCTTCTGAAGGCTTCAGGCATTTAAGTTTCTCTATGGAACAATGCAACAAGGACGTAGCTAGATTGTCGCAACATGCCACATGCACAACACATGTGTTTATTTGAGGCACAGTAGAAAAGGACAGAGGCACCTGGTACTCCATATTAAAAATCACGATTTTTTTCAACAATGGGTTGTTGCCTAGCTCTCTTAGTTAAATATAATGTTTCATAGCAACGCACAGATATGTGACCTATTTCCACCTGGCGTTTTTTTTTTTTTTTAAGCTCCCATTTTAAAGTCATTATAGAGACAAAAAAGCATTCTACTATGAACATCCCCCTAAGTGTGTTGACGATGCCTTAGTAAGACAGGATTTTCATTGTTGCTCTTCCCAGCTCTTTCTCTTACCCGTAATAAGAAGTTCATGAAAGTGGTCCTCACAAACCCGAATGCCATGAGGGTGACCGCCCGACACTACTGGGACAAGGCCAACAACCACATGCTCACCCTCACTGTCTACAGCCACATCTGCAAGAAGGTAGCCCAGTGATCAGAGTTGATAGCCTATGTAGTGTAATTAAAGGAGTAGTCTGTGATTCTGGCGAAAGATTGTTGATATAGCCTATGGAATTATACCCCTCCCATCTGTGCTCCTGAAGCAACATGTTGATTGGCTGGAATTGTCATTGTGTTTGTTATGTTTATTTCCCATTTACAGGGCCATGATTGTACGAACATCAGAGTATTTTGAGTGCAAACACAAAATGGACAGCTAGAGGATTGTACAAAGCAATTAGCGGACAAAAAGTTTTGGATCAGAATAGGACTTAAAATAGTCAAATAGCACCTTTTTGTTTACCACTTTCTAATGACGAACTGATTGCAGACACTCTCTCTCAAGGACATATCTGAAATGGCTGTATGTCACTGTTCTCTGATTTCCCTTGTGCTCAGGCCATGACCACGGTGATCGTGTTCATTCCGGAAGCTTCTATGCTGTGCAGCTCGACCAGCTTCTCCTTCACCCTGCAAAACTCCTGCCCAGAGGGGCTCAGTATTGTCTACCTACCAAGTCAGCCCATCAGTGACTACGAGTGGATACACGGAGACCCGGAGGACAACATGGAAAACGAGAGGCTCTTCGACCTGCCTGTGAGTAAGACAGAGAGGTCAAATAGATTTCTGTAATTAAAGATCACAGCTTCTCAATGGCAGTACAGTATCAGTACCGTTCTAGTAGACCTTGCATTGTTCAGTTACATCTGTGCATTTTACATGATTTGACCTCTCCACCTGTCTGTAATTTATGTCTAGTCTCACATTGTAATTACAAGTACATCTGAGTTTAAGTGAGCCGCAGCTAAATAAAAAAATTGTGGGCGAAATACTGCTCAATTTATTGGCTAAATTCTCTTTAACTGCAGATTTCTTTAGTCTAAACTCTATTTAACTAGACTGGACTAGTTAAAGTTAAGTGTATTTCGTGTCTGGGCGTCCCAGGTCAACTATAGGCCTCCGTCCCAGTTGGGTGTGTTGATCCCTACTTCAGACAACATCTACAATGCAGACCCCAGCCAGCCCCGCCCACGGGAGCATTATCCCGTGTCCAAGGTGAAGGGATGCCGCACCTACATGGCAAGACAAGCCCAGTCCCCAGCCAATCTCTGTTTTAGACACTGTAGTTGCGGGTGGGGGGGTAGAGGAATGAAACAAGCAGTTGTACTCGTTCATGTGTTTAGCTGTGTCTGAATTATTGTGTGCATTTGTGTGTGTGTTGGTGTCTGTGTGTGCAGACCACCGGCCGATATAAACAGTGTGCTGGAAAGGCATCTGTGGCGGAGTGCGGCTGCACAAATGCTCTCAGGGTCTCTCCCCTAGCCATCAACTCTGACTGCAGGAAGAGGGTAAGCAGACACACTTAAAGCCACAGGTTTTAACCCCTAACAGTATACTCTGAATAGACACACTAAGGAGTTTGGCGTTCTTGTTAGATTTGGGTGAATATCATATCAGACCATATCATATCATAATTTTACCTACCAGACAAAATACCAATTCAACCTCCACAAGTTAGTTTACACAGCACCAGGCTAGAGCCATCAAGGCGGCTCCTGGCCTTTTGTCTATGTTCATGGGCCATCAGACCTAGTTCCTGACTCTTGTGTGTCTTGCAGCCAGAAACATTAGGTGGCTTTTGTCTACAGCCACGACAAGATGGCTGAAGCCAAAGGTTATTAGCATTTATATGGCCATACCTGGTATGACCATATATGGCCCTTGGACAAACTTTGATTTAATCCTCTAAACACTTCTCGCTCGGTATTCGTGCAATTGGCTGTCAGCGGTCGATGCTGCTGATTGGCGGCTCACTGGCATGTCCCGCCTCCTGCCAGTGGCATGTACTTCCTGATGCCACATGCCAGTTAAAGATTTAACTCCCTCTTTGCATTTGCTCACTTGCTACTTAACATCACGCCTAGTCATCACTATCAACTCATAACATAGGCTACAAATAATCACAAATACCGTACGTTCTAACTAGCGCTAGTGTTCAAATTAGTTAGCAATCGTAAATCAGCTAGCGTCAACTTTTACATTACATTGTAGAGGCTCCGCATGGTGAACTGTTAACGTGCAAATGTTTTCTGGTGAGATGTTGAAGCATTGATGAGGTGTTGTTAACACGTTAAGAGTACTCCAGGTCCGTTTTGCAGTATATACACTGTACCATGTTGTCCTCTTTTCTTAATTTGAAATTATCCCAAACTGCTTTTTACCGCCCGTCTCTTGATTCTCTGCCACCGTGTCACCTTAAATCTTTGATTGCGCGTGTATCAATAATAACAGTCTGCAAGAAGTAATGATATTGGAGGAGAGACTTTTTAATAGAGCAGTCCCCCCAGGATTTTGCGGCCTAAAATTCCTGATTTCGCGGGAGCTTTCCCCAAAAATTGCTATGAAAGTTGCTGTTTTTTAGGTGTTTGTTGCAATGAAATTGTGGCAGGAAGTGAACGTTGCGATAAAAAGTTTGTAACTTTGTAACTATAATTGAGTAATTTGTAACCCTTACAAACATTAATTAATGAACAAAACCACTGAGAAATGGTCCTCTAAATAACCTTACCAACATGCCAAACAAAAGATTACCAGGACTACAATATTGTAGCAAAATAGCCTTTACTTATCCACAACGAAGTGCACCTGTTGGTATTACAAAATGACCATCAGTAAGACTGAATCAAATGTTATGAATGTCTCAGCCTTCACATATGATGAGAAAAAAAAAACATCGCAAAATCCTAGGGGGTCTGTTATGTTCGACCACAATGTTGCATGCGGTGCAATAGTTTCCCTCCGCTTTGGTGACGTGAATTAAACAAAGCCTTTTGTAATCGAATTATTCAAGTAATCGTTTCAACCCTAGTCCTAAGTATGAAAGCCTAGCTAACAAACTTACCACTCTCCCACTTCAGTTTGTTTTCAGAATGAGAGAATTTTAGGAGGAGGATGCCATTACTGTGGCTCAACTAGAGGCAGGAGTCAGGTGCAAATGGGCCTTGTCCTGACAAAGAGTAATGTAATGGGAAAAGAATATGTGTTCCCACTGTCACAGTTTTTTTAGAACATGGAGAAGCTAGGCCATGCCCGATGTAGCCTCTGTTGATTTTCTGTTCCAATAGTTGGCCCTTTTTTTTGCTTAATACTAGTGCTGTCAAACGATTAAAATATTTAATCGCGATTAATCGCATTTATGTCATAGTTAACTCAAAATGAATCGCGATTAATCGCAAATTTGTATCTATTCTAAATGTCCCTTCGTTTATTTATTTTTTCCATCATTTTATTTTTATTTGAATGCCCTTATCAACATGGAAAAGTGGATTGGCTTGCTTTAAGCAAATGTTTTATTTTATTGAAAACCAACATTGCCAAACAGGGCGGTACAAAATAAAATTATAAATTGCACATTTCAGGTAAACAAGGACTCAGCCTATAGTGCAGTTAAACCATGGCTTAATATTTTCTTTTTTTCAAGTTTGCTGGGAACATAGCAGTCAGGCCTCTTATTTCAGAAACAATGAACCGTAACAGTTAGGTTACCAATAAAAGGTAAGCCTACTACTTCTTTGCTTTCAGCCAGCTGCCTGTTGACATTTTCAGACAACAGTGAAGCTGGCTTCTTTTGCACAACAGTACTTTTAAAAGTAAACTTTCCATTCAGAAGCTTTTTATTATCCATTTCGCCGTATCGTGCTCACCATTCACTCAAACCGTAACATTAGCCTAATACACAGTTTGCGAGGCCAAAAAGAACGTTAATCTAAAAAAAAAAATCGCGTTAATCTCGCGATAAAAAAATGAACGGCGTTAAAATGGGTTTGCGTTAACGCCGTTAATAACGCGTTAAACTGACAGCACTACTTAATACCTGTTGGAGATCTGTGACGTAATGTGCTTTGGTGAGGTGGACTGGAGAGGGTGGTCGGGAGGGTATTGGGGTGTGTGGTTGGGTTGGCCTGTGCCCGTGCAACATTCAAACACAGGAATGTTTATAATTAAACTCTTACCAGAGCACAACATTGTTTACAACAGCACAAAGTTCTTCATAGATATAGCCTCTTAATTTTGCTGTCAAAGTGCACCAGATTGATGCATTTAACTTTAAAATGTGCAAAATGTTCTTATATATAAAATATATTCCCCGGGGAGCATGCCCCGGACCCCCCTAGGGGGTTCGGATCGTTGTCACCTTTTTCATCCCTGATGAGTTTACACCCCTAATAGACTCACTAAGGAGTTTGGCTTTCTTGTCTTGGGGTAGAGGCCTGCACTCCCGCAGGAGTATCGCGGGACTAATTTTGACGGCGGAGTGCGGATGGGAAGAAACTGACTGCGTGTGTGAGAGCTAAAGAAAGAAATAACTCACAGGACTCCCGTGAAATATACAGTGTCCTCCACAATTATTGGCACCCCTAGTGAATATGAGCAAAACAGGCTATGAAAAAATATGTCTTTGCTGTTTATCCTCTTGGTCTTTCACTCAAAATATTCACAAAAATCTTACCTTTTCATTAAAGTAAAATTATTGAAAGAAAAAAAAAACTGTTGACATTAAATAAATATTTTTCCCCAAAACATGTGTGCCACAATTATTGGCACCCCTTAATTTAATGTTTTGTGCAGCCTCCCTTTGCCAAGATAACAGCTCTGAGTTTTCTCCTATAATGCGTGATGAGGTTGGTGAACACATGGCATGGGATCTGAGACCATTCCTACATGCAGTATCGCTCCAGATCCTTCAGATTCTGAGGTCAACGTTTGTAGACTCGGCTTCAGCTCATCCCACAGATTTTCTTTGGGGTTTAGGTCGGGGGACTGTGATGGCCATGGCAAAACCTTTATTCTGCAGTCGGTGAACCATTTTTGTGTTGATTTTGAGGTGTGCTTCGGATCATTGTCCTGCTGGAAGGTCCAACCACGGCCCATTTTAAGCTTACTGGAGGGGGCTGTTAGGTTTTCATTTAATATCTGCTGGTATTTGATGGAGTCCATGATACCATGTATCCTAACAAGATGTCCAGGGCCTTTGGAAGAAAAACAGCCCCACAACATCAAACAGGGTTCCCGCGGGTCCTTAAAAAGTCTTAAAATGTCTTAAATTAAAATTCGGGTAATTAAGGTCTTAAATTGTCTTAAATTTCACGTAAAGTTGCTGTAGGTATTAATTTTGCCGGGGCTCTTAATGACGAAGAGAAAGCACAGTGGCGCATCGTAAAACATCTAATAGTTGATTCATTTAGTATTGTGTGAATTGAGTCTCCGCAATTTAATAGCTGTTTACGGTACGTCGGCTACAGACGCTGACGTCAGGCTGCGTGTCGCCATTACGCGGTTGTCGATGTGAGGTTCAAAATGCAAAGAAGATGGGGAAGTGCAACGCAGATTTCGGTGCTTCATTTCGGTGCCTGAGCAAATTGAACACGGTCGCTAGGCAGATTCCGTGGGGCACATGTAAAACTGCCCCAGCTCCCAATGTAAACTTTTTCCTGTGTCGCTCACGCTCATTGGTGTTTTCATAGCAACAGTCTTATGACAGTGAAGAGCATGCAGCATTTCACAGAGCAAGCACAAACAGAACTAGCCAATCAACCTTTTAACAGAGAAAATACCGAAAGGTTAACGGTCAAAAGTGTGACTGTATTTCGCACAAAAAGATTAAAACATTGCGACGTGCAGCAAATGCAACAAAACAATTGCGTGAAAAGAGGGGAGAGAAGGCAAGAGTCAACGGCAGATCAGCAACCGAAGACTGAAAAATAAACGGAGATGACAGCTAAAGGTAGTCTCTTAAAGGGGTAGTACACATTTTCTCGTACTCAGTGTGTTCAAGTAACAAGATTAACTATAAACAATATAGAAAAGATAGGTATAAACAAATCATAAAATGGTGAAATTTCATGAAATAAATGCAAACAAAATAATACATTTTTGACTCCAATAATACTATTTTTGCAAAAGAAGTTTGAAGCTGTTTTTTGTATTTATTTATATTTATTTAAGTATACTATAAACTGTTGTTTACAGTTAATATAATGTTCATAGTTTGAAGTTAAAAAGTTTGAAGCTGTAGTTGGAAGCCAAGTGTTTTGTATGTATTTATATTCATAATATACTTTAAACAGTTAATATATTGTTCAATTTGAAGAAAAAAAATTGCCTTGGCAATAAAAAAAAGCCTTTCTTTAATGTCGTCAATCGTCGCTTTGTGCTTTAAAAAAAGTATCGGTTCAGGCACCGTTTATGCACCGGTATCATTTTAAAAGTATCGGTTTAGCACCGGTATCGGAAAAAACCCAAACGATACCCATCCCTACTAAAGACGATACAAGTTCAGTGATTTCCATTGTAGGAGGCAATAAATTGAGTATTCCAAAGAAATTGTGACATTTTTGGGTCTTAAATTATATTTGTTGAGGTCTTAAAAAGGTCTTAAAAAGCATTACATTTTACTTTTGAAATGGTGCAAGAACCCTGTCAAAGATCCGCCACCATACTTCACATTAGGTATGAGGTGCTTTTCTGTATGGCTATCTTTCTGTCTACGCCAAACCCACCTTTGATGTTTGTTGCCAAAAAGCTTTATTTTGGTCTCATCTGACCATATAACTCGGCCCCATTGAAAGTCTGACTTACATTTGGCAAACTGTAGGCGCTTTAGTTTGTTGTTGATTGACAGCAGAGGCTTTTTTCTGGCAACCCTCCAAAACAACTTGTGGTGATGTAGGTGGCGTCTGTTGGTAGTTTTGGAGACTTTCTGACCCCAAGACTGAACTAACCTCTACAATTCTCCAGCTGTGATCCTTGGAGATTCTTTTGCCATTCGAACCATCCTCCTCACGGTGCGTGGGGTCAATGTACAGACACGTCCTCTTCCAGACTGATTCTAAACATCTCCTGTCGCTTTAAACTTCTTAATTATTTGCATGATAGTGGAAATGGGTATTTTCAACTGTTTAGAGATTTTCTTGTGTCCATTTCTTGATTTGTGCAGCTCAACAACTTTTTGTCGCACATCGTCAGTGTTGTTCTTGGGTCTTTCCCATAGTGATGAATGACTAATGGAATTTGGCCTGTGTCACCTCATATTTGTACGCCTGTGGAACAGGAAGTCGTGGTTGACCTCTTAAGAGTTCCTTATCAAACAGGTGAACTTAAAAATGTAAAACATGACTGGAAATATACTTCAGTTAGATTTTGATTATAAGATTTTTCTAGGGGTGCCAATAATTGTGGCACACATGTTTTGGGGAAAAATATTTATTTAGTCTCAACAGGTTTTTTTTCTTTCAATAATTTTACTTTAATGAAAAGGTAAGATTTTTGTGAATATTTTGAGTGAAAGACCAAGAGGATAAACAGCAAAGACATATTTTTTTATAGCCTGTTTTGCTCATATTCACTAGGGGTGCCAATAATTGCAGAGTGCACTGTACATATAAAATGCAATGAAAGTAGATTTGTTTTTCTTAAACTACAGAATGTTATTCATGTTTGCACGAGCAAACGGCAAGAAATAACCCATGATTTACATAACAGGCGCAAGGCTGTTTTTTACACATGGCACATTTTCACAGGAGCGGGACGGAAAAATTCATCCCACGTAAATGTCCACTTGCAGGATTTATGCGGGTGGAAACATTTGACATGTTTTTACAGAAACGGGACTGAAAAATCCACCCCACGCTAGTCTCTGTCTTGGAAAACACACCAAGGGTTAGAGTCCAGTAGCAGGAAGCCCCATTGTGAACCCCACCCCACTGTAGGTGATGGTAAAAAACGCTCACCAAAAAAAGCGGGCTGACTTGAGTCAGTGGGCCCCATGTTGAAAGCTTTAACCTTTAAACTCTCCCTGTCTCTTCCCTAGGTTCTGAGAATGATGTATCCTCTGATCAACTTCAACATCACGCTGTTCCTCAGGCGTGCTAACCACCAAGACCAACCGCTGCGCTCTCTGTATTTTGTCACAGTGACCGAGGTCAACAACCGCACCAGCTGGGCCGTCACAGGTTAACTTGATAGAAAAATACTCTTTCCTATAGTTGTTGAAGTGTTGAAGTTCATAAATGTTCTATTTTGATGTTATTTGTTTAGCAGTGACAAAAAGCTCAGCTTTAGGCATTAAACTGAGCTCAGCATGAACAGTTAAACCTTTTAAAGGTCTCCGAACAGCATCTAGGATGAATGCAGCATCCTGACGGAATGTCCCTGTCTGTCCATCTGTAACAGTGCACCATGTTGACGGCATGGGGAGAAGATGGAATTCCAATCCATTCCAATCATTACATCATACAGTGTAGATGTACTACTAGATGTACTACACTTTATGGTGTAATGATTGGAATGGATTGGAATTCCATCTTCTACAGCACCTCTAGGTTGTGCAGACAGCTGTTGTCCAGGGCAGTGCGGTGACTTCACTCCACTTAGCGCTCTACTATTACCTATACAGTTGTCTCACACTGTTCAAGTGCAGAGAGCAGCCAGTGAAGCTTGCAGTGGGAAGATTTTGTTTATTTGTATTGTTATTCTTATTATCATTATTAGTTATTCATTTTCTTGTCTTGCTGTATTCCAAAAGTAATTCAAACTCACTGTTCAAATCATTATATTGATGACTATGTGACAGAAATCATGTGATGTTAACCCTGCTTTCTGACAGGAACCCTCATCACTCCTACTATGGAGAAGATGAGAAAGTACTTGAAGCGCAGTCTCAATCAACCACTCTACAACCCTGAGGGCCTGCAGATCAGTTGCTATGTAAGGCCATGTCTACTGGTCATGGTTTGGAAGTTACTCTCCGAAGTTTCACAGTGCTGCAGTCTACCATTAAACATGAAAATAATAAATGTAATATGGTAACATTTTAATAAATGCCGGCCGGATCCTGAATATTTCAGAATCATATTAGAATGATCATGTCTGGTTTCTGTCTGACCTCCCTCTTCTTTTTCTCAAGGGGTCAGAACTCTTTCACTTCCGCATCTCCGTCATCCCAGGAGTCGTGCTCTGTGACCTGGTAGAGGAAGTGCAGGTTAGACCCTATTTGATATGTTCCTTTTTTGGGTGTTTGTTTGTTTTGCTGTGAAGTGTGCATTTACTGACATTGAATAGAAAGCCTTTGTGCAGCAAGGTGGCATTTTCCAAAAAGGGTGGACATGCACGAATAGCCAGATGAAATCAATCGGAAATAGATAGCAATAAATATATAACATTGTGTAGAACGTGGTTTCAAACCACAAGTAATGTGCACTCATCCCATCATGCCTCTCTCTGCTCCGTCCCTCTCTCAGATCTATGTGGACAATCCTCCCCTGGCGTTCCCTGCTGCCTACCTCATCAGCTGCATGACGGCCATAGCACTGGGTGGCTTCATGCTGCTCGGCTTCCTGCTCAAGAACGTCTCTCCGCCCACCACCAGCACCGTGAAGGCCTTTCTGACGAGAGAGAATTCAAAAGTGTCCCCAGAGTCCGAGCCCGAGCCTGACATTGAAGACTAAGACCCCCAAATAATTTGTGTACAATTTGTGTTTCTTTTTTTTTTTAACACTTAGATTTGTATTGTATTTTCAGAGCATACAATGAAACGCAGAGAATAAGAAAGAAAAACAGAAGAAAAAACAAACATAAAACTTGTGGGATAGCACATTGGTAAATAAAAATTACAAATGTTTAGTATTTGCCTTGTAAACTGGTACTTAACATATACAGGGTATGAGTCAGAGTCCTTCTAATTTCTCTTGATAAAGTGTCCACTTCTGTCACCTCTTCTCAAACAAGTTTTGCCTCAGGCCTAGAATATGAGTCAACCTCTCCAAAACTCGTTGTCCAAAGTTCCTTAATGGTGTCCATCCACTGATTCTGGGTAGGAGATTAAGGTTTATACCCGTTTCGAGTTATAGTTTTTCTAGATGCTGTTAAGAGTATCTTTGTCGAGCACCGATCCTCTGTTAGTATTACAGGTGTAATGTGACCCAAGTACAAGGTGGTACAAGAAAAAGGTATTTCGTAACCTAGCACAGCAATAAGAACTGAATGTACACTTTCCCAAAAACACTTAACCCCCTCACAGCTCCAAAAGATGTGCATGTGATGAGCGTTTAGAGAACCACATTGTCTCCAAAAGGGCTGATGTGATGTCGGTTTTTTACTTTGAATCTTAGGCGTAATAAAAAATAAAATCAGATTTTTCCAGTTGAATACCCTCCATTGGTGTGACCTTGTGGGGGTATGTTGAATTGCACACATATCTTCTACTGTGATTTCCACATTTAACTCGTCTTCCCACTTTGATTTTACATATAATGTTGACTTGCCTTTACATTCCATAATATTCTCATAAAATCTTGATATTACTTTGGTACAATTACTATTAGGCTTATATGCACTCAACATGACATGTATTACAGAATTCGTTTGTTGTGTGTTTTCAATCTTCACTTCTTTATTGTAATAGTCTCTAAATTGTATATATCTAAATCAGTGGCGGCTCCTGAAAACATTCTCAGGGGGGGGGCATTTTTTTGATAATGATTAAGGCGACCCCTTTCGGCGAAATTCGCCGTTTTTGATCCAAAATAGGTCATTCGTGTGATTCGTGTAGATCTGCAATACAAATATTTTTAAGGGGGGGGGGGGGGGGGTCCTCCAAGTAATCTGCGAACGCAAACTGTCATGAATATTTTTTTCAAGCTTGTTCGTTTGGCCAACTCCATGTCATAATGACAGGCTTTCTATTTCGGGTCTTCTGCCTCGATGCCGTAATAGACAGGTGTATTACAAGACATCTTTTTCGGGTGAAAGCGTTGGTTTCGAGCAGCCTTTTTAATATGGCATTTACGGTAACGTGTGACGTTGGTACGCTGCAAGAACGTTATACTATCTAACGTAGGCTAACGTGCTAATGTCAGACAGTTGGCTGACAGACGCCTCGCAAATCACATCAACTATTTTTTGCTGGTTACAATAACGGTGTTATCGGATAGTACAGTGTCTTTTTCTCGGTAACTTTTGACAAATCTAAGCGTGAAAACGCCGAAAAATTTACATTTACTTAAAAGACATGGCCGTCAGCCGAGTTTGGTCCGGAGTTTAGCTGCTAAAGTTATCTTCTGTCCTGTCGTTTGAAGCAAACCTCTTAGCTCTGGCATTGGTCTCCCATTATGTATTTATCTATCACTTCACTGGATTGGAAGTCCATTTTCCAGGCTATCGCACGCCCCCTTCATTGAGGCAGAGGTTAGGTTTGCCTCCCCTATGTGCTTTTTCACTGTGGTTTTATGGCAGATCAGCAAGACTAAATAGCTTCTTCACATATGTGAAATACATTACATTACCTATTATATGGATACAAACAACATATAATAAAAGTGTCTACAAATATTTCAGTGATGACAAACAATGAGAAAGCAAAAGTCATGCGCTCAACTGTGTGAGGGATTGCACAATCTGAGATGAGGTGCAGCTCGTCGCTGCCTCACCTCGCGAGTCGCCTCTGTTTGAACAAGACATGGTCAAATTCAGCGATTTTGATTATAAACATGATCGGAATCATACAAAAAAATGTAATTTAAAGCAAAGATCAGTAAATACGTATTAATATTTATTTTATCATTATTTGTTTTTTACTTTTCATGATGACTTTTACTTTTCATGAGGTAGGCTATGTGTATGACCCGGTTGGGTTGGCCTGTGCCCGTGCAACATTCAACACAGGAATGTTTATGATGAAACTGTTACCAGACAGTGGCGGTTCTACACGGAGGCCTGGGGTGGCCCGTGCCCCCGTAAACATATCCCTGGCCACCCCGTGCCGACCTAATACAAAAATTATGAATTTATTATGATTTTACACCCGAGCGCCAAAAGCGGAAATATTGTGACGCAACGTTCTACACGGGTAAATTAAAGCGGGGCACCCAAACACTGTAGTCTGCCAGGTGTGGTGCTCGTCGGTGAATGAGAGCTCAGCAACTACTATTCATGGATACCATGTGATTGTGACGTGCGTCTAATATTATATATATTTGTGTCCAACAGGGAGACAGTAGTCTAGCTGTGCGTCGGTCACAACCCACATAAAGTTCAAATGCCCGGGAACTGTCGCCAAAGAAACCCAAATATACAATTTCGTTCTATTCCAAAAGGTTTAGGGAATGACTGACCTCTTAAGTGAAATGCAGCACATTGATACAATCGTGAATAATTACTTACATGACCTGTGATCACATACATATTTTTTTGTCTCCAGATGCCATATTTTGGTGTCGTTCACCCATCCTGCAACTGCATATTGATAGGCATTTGTACTCTTGAAAGATAAATGTCGGGAAAAGAAAGTTGGGGCAGACACTTTGCAGACTTTAAGGGACAAAATAAAGTTGAAGTTAATAATGCCTCAATGCCTTTTCCAAATATCGCTGTCCTTCTGTCTCATTTAGATATGCAATCAGCTACAGCTCCCTATCTTGCGCAGGATAGTTTAGGTTTGATAAGACACAGTAATTATTCACGATTGTATCAACGCCAAAAACAAATCCTAAAGGAGACATCACATAAAAAAGCACATGCTTAGATTTTAGTATGAATAGCAGTGGCGATTTTAGCCCGAAATTTCTGGTGGGGCAATTTTATATGATGACAACCACTAGAATTAGAAAATACTACATTTAAAAAGTCTAAATTTGAAGAAACTATAAACAGAAAAAAATACTATTATAGTATTATTATTATAATTATTATATTATTACTATATATTATTATATATTACTACCTAGCTACTATTGGTTACAAAAATCTTATAGTTTTTATGTGCCCCTCCTTGCCCCCCCTAGTAAAAATTGTCTAGAACCGCCACTGTTACCAGAGCACAACATTGTTTACAACAGCACAAAGTTATTCATAGATCTAGCCTCATAATTTTGTTGTCAAAGTGCACCAGATTGATGCATTGAACTTTAAAATGTGCAAAATGTTCTTATATATAAAATATATTCCCCCGGGGGGCATGCCCCGGACCCTCCGCATCGTTGTCACCTTTTTCTCATACAGGGTAATACCTTTTTGTCCAGTAGATGGCAGCACACAACACAAAGATTTCCCCTCTAGCTACATAAGTTACAGGTGGAAAGCTATGGAAGAAAGTTGCATCCAGGAGCCTTCAAAAGAAAAAGTGAGGTGGCTCCACAATAAATTGTCCCACTTGTTCATTATTCACATTACCCAAATGTTGTATGATGTAAAATAGCTTAACAGGACACATGATATGTCCTGTAACAACATAAAGAAAGGGGCAACATATAAGTCAAAACCAACAATATTTATTGACTTAATGTTTACAAAAGCAAAATAAGTTATGGCATAGAAAATAACTCTGTGTTTGATATTGTGCAAGTAGCATGCATGGAGTGAACAAAGACATACAGACAGAGGGAGAGAAAGAGTAAAATAGGCAGACAGACAGACTACATTACTTGTACTGAAACTTGACATGCAGTGCTGTCTGTCATGGTGCCTTCGGGGTGGAAAAGTAGGCAGGGATAGCAAATGGCTGTGTGAGCCACTTCACAGCCTGCTAGCCACGGTTTTCTTTGGTACCAATTCTTTGAAAATCCTCGGGTGTAGGATTTCCCCTTCTTTGTAGCTACCTGTTTAATTGATATATTTGTTCTAGGAGGTCCTAATTGTATTACATTTTTCGTCATTAGTACGCCGACCGAAAGGAGGTTCTTTCAAAGAAAGAATTGCGTTGTTGCACTGAGCACTAGCCATCTCGACAGAATATGCCTTGGTCGAAGCTGTATGACGTCCTTATACGCTTTTACGTCCATTACTTATGACGAAAGCATGGAGGGGCGAGCCCTCCCGGAAGCCATAGAGAATGCATTGAGAGCCCTGTTTTGTGAAAAAATGGATTTAACATGGGAGTCAATGAGAGCAGTCTGGGGTGATTTCCATTTCGCCCCAAATCGCCCAGAAGGGGCGGGGCCATTTGAAGCCTGACTGTTACCTGATTGGACAATGACATTCAGCGGCAGATCAGATGGTCTAGTGGTAGAATCCGACAGAAACTCCTTTTCCGTATGCAGTGCGTCGCCCCAATCGCCCTTATGGACAAGCCGGAAACCGGGGACGTCTGGTCACCCTACTCTACGTGTTTGGTTAGCTCTCTAGTGGCAACAGACGATAACTGGTGTTTTTGTCTGCCCGGCAGCAGAGGCCATAGTCAGGGATATTATTATGAGCTACTGTGCTATATTAAACTTGCTTGTCATAACTGGGGCATTGTGGTTCTCTATCCATTTCCTCCTTTAGAAGCATCACCTGTAAATCAATGTTAAATGTATTTATTGATAGCTCTCAGTACATAATTTCAATGTCAGAGCAGGTATGTGTCACTGTCAACACTGTTTAGCCATATGACTTTGTGAAAGTTTGGTTGACAAGTCAGTTGAGTATTACAGTTCTCAGTTGTTAACACACAAAAAGCCAAAATTCGGCACAATTTGCACAACCTTCACTTCATGTACCAATCGCCCGACCCAATTTGGCACTACTTCACACTCCCTTATCTGCATTAGACTCTGACTTTCCTTCTTTACACTCTGATGTCAATTACACATCACCTTGTTGTCAAAACACTACACACAATTGTTAGGTGAAAATTCACCCTAGTTACCTCAGGACTCCGGAGCTGCACATAAGTATATTTATTAGACAAACAACAACAACAATTGCAATCGGGCTCACTCCCAGCACAAGGCTGAAAGTGAAGCAATATTAAACACATCGCACAAGGTTTATATAGACAGAAGTTTAGCGTTCAGCAGGGAAAACCATGTGGTGGATTTCTGACGTCCGAGGCAAGGATGGAAGGTCGGAAGAGGCACAGTTCGACCCTTCTTATCACTTCTGGTCTAAACATGCTCTTGTACATATGCAGACTAAGTGGCACCTAATAATCTAAGTTACACACACGCAGAAACACAGAAAAGCCATGTTCCTGCTTACATAAGTACTTGATTCATATAAGGTAATTCATAATACAAGGCACTTGATTATTATATTCTTAAGTCATTAACAGTGTTTGGAAATTATCTCCATCAACAATGTTCAGTTGTTGCACACACTTCTCAAGTAAAATCTCAAAGCATCAACCTACAACACACAAATAGTCAAATCTCTAAACATTCAGGTCTGTTGAGCAATTTGCAATGAGGACGGCAGCATAAAAGTGCCTTGAGGCTCTGTTTTGTTTGGTAAACAATGGAGAACTTTGAAGAGATCGACAACCAGAGAAGGAGAGGGGTAAGAGTGAGAGGAGGAGGAAGAGGTAAACTACATCACTGAATGTATTTGTTTACAAATGATATACTGTATAATATACTTTATCGATGACAATATCTTGATGGAAACACTTTTTGTTTTTGGCTTAGTGTTTAGGGTGGACCTCAATGTCTATGAGGAAAGATATGACTCAGGTGAGAGACTCTTGATGATGTGCATGAAGTAACAGTGACACAGATGCACACTCATACACACACACACACAGAGACACTAGCCTACTGCAGTTGGATAGCCTGGATGCCAGACGAACTTAGCCACGCCCACAACTTTTTTGGTCGGGAAGTTCGGTCTGGTGTTGCTCCGTTGGGGAGAAACTATCTCCTCACAAAAATCTGTGAGGAGATAGATAGACCAATCAAATTGTCAGGGCAGGCTTTATACGATGATGGACAGATGATCAACCCTAACGTAATCAACCACGTCACCAAAGAGCTTTTGGGGTGAATTCGTTTTCAACAAACATGGCTGCCGTTGGAGAGCTGAAATGTGGAAATTCGAGTCTGTTTTAGAAGACATTGACAGCACATTCATTTTGGAAGAGGAACAGATAAACGTGATCAAGGCATTTGTCCATCGAAAATATGTTTTTGCCGTCCTTCCTACCTTCCTACGGGATCCGGTAAAAGTTTAATGTATCAGCTGGCCCCATGGTCTACGTTATGGTCATACTACGTTGCTCTGATTGGTTCTAGATATATCCAATTGAGCGAAGAGGCATTTTTTTCCTGCTTCGGTTGAAACACGCCCCATAATCACAGTCCAACGGAGCGGTATCAGACTCATATTCTGACTAGAATTATGAGTATGACATCGTCAGGCTAGCAGTTGGAACGATGCACCTTTAAAATAAGCCATTGTTCAAAAACATCACAAAATCAGATTTGGAAATAAGGGTCCAAAAATCACCACCATATCCTTGCAAAACGACCCATTACTGTTAAGGTTCTCCTTCTCTCATCCTACCCGCCAACACTGGTCATGGTTCTGTAAATCTCATCCCAACCTGCATTCTAGTCACATGTCATTTGAACTCATGTTACTTAGTTGAGCATAACTAGATTCATGGAAAAGCAAATACAAGTTTAATTAAAAAAAGTGAAATTCATAACTTTCTATCAGTTACTCTCCCGGTTCTGTTCATTTCATTTGAACCTACATTCCTCTTGCGGGTCTATTAGTCTCAAACTAGTCTATGTTCCTCTTGCATCTCTATTACAGTTTTTCTCGATTGTTTACAAAAACTGGAACTTATAACACAATGACCACAACCTGTAATCCATGTGCCAACTCCCTAAACCAATTCTGCTAAACTATAAGCACAATTATCTGCTTTAGACCCAGATTTGAATTGTTAGCAACACTTTCTTCAAAACACAACACACAATTATCTGCTTTAAACACAGATTTCAATTGTTAACCACACTTTCTTCAAAACACTACACACCATCCTCTCTACTTTGCACACTTCATCAATGCCAAAACCTCCTTGTGTTTAGACAGACAGAGAATAGGTAAGAAACACTACTATGACAGAAAAACACTAGTTTGAATGCCTTATCAGGAGCATAGTGTTCTTGTATTTACTGTATAGTATTTTACATTGTACTGTATTTGTATATTTTGCAGAACTGAAAGATTACCCCGGCGTGGTGGGTGGGAGCGTTTGTTTACAGCAGAACACGAGACTGCAATAGTAAACATGGTTCTGGCAAATAATGCGTTAACGATAAAACAAATAAAAAGTGCCATAATTGATGACCAGGCCATGTTTCAAAACATTGACACAGTGAGCCTAGCTACAGTGGACCGTGTTTTAAGGCGGAACAAGCTTAGAATGAAGCAGGTCTGACGGGTGCCCTTCGGAAGAAACTCAGACAGAGTTAAACAACTACGCCATGACTATGTGCAGGTAAGTCCTATCAGCACTGACACATTACTGTACTGTATTGTAATCCAATCCAATGTTATTTTCAAGTGTTTCACAACAATGTGTAGGTCTATTTCTGATACAATATTGTCATGTTTGTTTCAGAGAGTTCTTGACCTAGAGGCAACTGAAGAGGTGCATAAATTCATCTATATAGATGTGTAAAACAAGGCGTCGGGGCAGAAATATTATCGGCCACCGTGCCATTGTCAATGTCGTTGTTATCTGGGACAACGTATGTTTCTACCGGGCTGCTCTGGTGCGCACCTGGTTCATCAACCACCCACGGTTCTTGGCACTTCCCCTCCCACCATACTCTCCCTTTCTGAATGCAATAGAGGAGTTTTTTTCTGCATGGAGGTGGAAAGTTTATGCGCACAATCCTCAAGCGCAGATCCCATTGATACAGGCCATGGAGGAGGCATGTGGCGATATAGCCCCAGAGGCATTCCAGGGCTGGATTCGCCATATCAGGCGATACTTCCCCCACTGCTTGGCCAGGAAGAATATAGCCTGTGATGTCGATGAGGTCCTGTGGCCAGACAGGAACCAAAGACAGGATGAAGCCTAATTTTTTTGTCATTTTTTATTTTACATTTTTCTTTCTTTTTTTGTTGACTGTACTGGTCTATTTTCTATTGTTTGTTCTGTGCAAAAATTAGAAAAAATAAAGAAACATTTTTGTTGTTACTGTATATTTGTGTGTTGTTTTATATTTGAGTTAAAACATTATACAGTTACAATATTTTACAACAGGAGAAAGCGTACAGTAACACTGAACATGAAAAGGCATAATGCTCCTGATAAGGCCTTCATACTGGTGTTTTCCATTGAGCACATCAGTGTTCAATCGATGCTTAGAAATGTCTACTCATATAATGGTCTGTGTTTGCTTTCAAAACAATGTTATGTCACCTCAAAAGGGTATTTTGTTTTCAAATGACAAAGTAGCATTTTGCAGGAGATATAAAGGGTTTTGCATTTTGTGTGAGTGGTTTTGGGATTTGTGTTTAGAGTTTTGAGAAAATGAGGCATGCTTTCAAGCAATTGAGAAAAACTGTAATCTCACAATAATCCTTTCTCTTCGGTTCTGTTGGTCTCATCCGGTTCTGTTTCCTGCAGCTGTCAGTGAAGGAGCAGCAGGACCAGAGCTGCAGAGCGCTGTCCCACCTGATTCGAGACCCACTCTTCCTCGTCTCCTTCGTCCACACCCTGGAGGAGCAGAAGAACTTCCACGTCAAGGACAAGTGAGTTTATGTCTGAGCGCAGGAGGAGAAAAGAGAGAGAAAGAGTGTGTGTAACAGGATGAGTGAGTGTGTGTGAGTGCTGAAGTGACTGACAGTTTGTTTTTTCCTCCCACATGAGTGTCGCTGGTGTGTAGTTAGTGTGACAGGGCCGTATGTGACTGTCACTATGGGGTCGTATGTGACTGTCACTATAGGGTGTATGTGTCACTATAGGGCCGTATGTGTCACTATAGGGCCGTATGTGTCACTATAGGGCTGTTTGTGACTGTCACTATAGAGTAGTATGTGTCATGTTACGACCCTGGCGGGTCTAGGTCCCGCCCCATGATATTTTGCATGCCTGTTCTGTCTCCAGGTGGAATTGGAACCAGGTGTATGGTTGATTGGCTGGACTACAAAAGCCCTGATCAGACTGAAGTCGGGAGAGCGTTGGATTGGTCGTTGGTGTTTGAATAGAGATTGGTTTTGGATTGTCGTTGGTTTTGGAGTGTCTTGGTTTTGGAGTGTCGTTGGTTGTGGATTATCGTCGTTGTTTGTTTATATTACCATTTACCTGACTTTACATTACATCTTTTGTTTCTCTTCACAACACTGATCTTCACCACACGTTTGCTATAATTATTAGATAACTATATAAACTTGTAAACCATTAATAAATATATTATTATTATTATTATCCTAAATTATGCGTGGCCTCCCCTTCTTGTTTCGTGCCTTGAGCTGGCTCGTAACAGTCACTATAGGGGCATATGTGACTTTCACTATAGGGCAGCGGTATTCAATTCAAATTCAACGAGGTCCAGTTACAGTAAATTTCCTCAAGCAGAGGTCCAGAACATCATAATGTCTAACTTGCGTTATGATTCAGTGCCATATATATTAAAGTAGCCCAGTATGTATCAACGTCTGTCAAATCAAATAAAGAAAGTACAATTCAGGGGCTCCATCTGTGGTTATTGAAAACACTTGTTTCGGCTCTATTCCCCTCTTTGTTAACATCTCCTTTGTGGCCAGGTAAATGTCCTCTCCTCTTGTACTGGTCTGAAGGGGTGTAACACCTAACAAGCCTTCCCAGAACTCTTTCTTCTTCTGTTGAAGAACCTTACATAAACTAACAGCTGAGCATTGTCACACACATCAGTGGACTCATCTACAGCTAAGCCTACACATGGTGCTTTATGAATTGCTTCATCCAGCTGTGCCAGCACATCCTGGGTTAATATTTCAGTTTTCTTTGTGGCTGATGATGCTGACATAGGTATTTGTTAGATTTTTTCAAAAAAGTCTTTTTGTTTTCCCTCAAGTAAGCTTTCAGCTACCGCACTCATGCACTCCTTCACAACCCCTCCGTCAGTAAATGTTTTTTTAAAAATTTTTTTTTTTATGTTGACCCAAAATCCAAGCAACTCTAAGGGAACATTCGTTAGCACGTTGTTGGTCAGTGAATGAATGTGTTAGGATTCTGGTGGATTGATCATATTGGGCTCTTAGATTGTCTCGGAACATATGAGACATACTGGTTATGAACTGCCCGTGGGAAGAATGACCATATAATAGGCTGTCCATTCTTGATTAAAAGCTCTGTTTTCTGTCTACTTTTCTCTTTTTAGAGCACGCCATGTGAAATTACTTTTCTCTCTCAATTATTGCTCCGACTTCTGTCTCGTCTCGTCTCTCCACTGATGGTATATCTCACTCACCGACTCGAGTCGTAATGCTTATCGGAATGCACAGATTTCATTGGATGTGTAGCATCACGTAAGATTATTTACAACAAATGCAATTTTTCTGTGAGTTTCCTGGGCCGCTAAACCAGTGCCGGTTTAAATAGAAATGCCCCTTCAAAATGTAACATTTCTCAGTAATTTATCCGTTCAATTTACAGTTCTGGGTCCGGATAGGATGGCGTCCGGGTCCGGACACGGACCTCCTATGAGTGACCTCGGCTATAGGGGCATATGTGACTGTCACTGTAGGGTCAAAAGGGAGGTTATTCTCATGCCCCCATCTGACTCCCTCTCTCTTGTTCCCTCCTACGTATCTCCCTTCCTCTGTCACTGTACCCACTTCTTTCCTCTCTTTCTTCTTCCCATTTTTCATTCTCTCTGTCCCCTCACCCTCCTGTTATCTCTCTCTTTCTCCTCCCATCACCCCTACCTCACTTCTCCTTTCTCTCTCTTTACTTATTCTTTTCCTTCCCTTTTATATCTCTTTGCATTTGTCTCTATCCCTCTATTTCCTCCCCCCTGACCCTGTGATTACAAGCGGTGAAGAGTGGGGTTGTGCCAGAATATCCCCACTCATGGAATGCCTCTTTCCGATCAGAAATGAACAAATCGTTCAACCTGACCTGATCTGTTGTTTAATGTCAATTTGATCCTTTTTTTTTTTTACACAATATGAAGGATGAAGTACTTTTTCTAAGTAGCTTTAGTTAACCAAACTAGATTTCTGTCAGGGAAAAGACCCTCAACAGTTCCCAACATAAGGAAGGGTGTCCCCATGGACAAGGTACATCGTTGACTGAGGGAGCGATGTTTGAGGTCACTATAGTAGCAGGGATGACAGTTTCGCTACACTGTTTCCGTCTCAGAGAGCCTAATCTAGTTGTTCCATTAATAGAAAAACACATTAGGAATATGGAATGAACTGCCACTTAAGGTGACAGCTCGGTTGTGGCATGTTTTTTAGTTCTGCTAGTGGGTGGGTATTGTTACACGGATCCCGCACCTGGGCATCGTTTGTATCATAAGATGGCTTACTGTAGCCCCAGCTGTCTGGGGCACACTTCTCTCCAACACAGATCGTAGCTTGGAATGAGAGTGGCCTTGCTTTAAGTCTAGGGTGAAAGGAGGATGTTGGCATTAAGGTACATACATAGCAATTAGTCCAATTACGTCTATTCGCTTGCATGGATGCATATCTATACCATGAATTAGTAGAATACAGGTGAGTAATATTCCCCAGGACCTCATGTTCCCCATATGAAATCCACCTCTTATGGATTCTCTCAATTACACTTGTGGAGGACCAGAGACCCAGTATTACTCCTGAAGTAACCACTAATAGCAGCAGCTTAGACATTGTTATAATGGAGTGATATGATGTATACAGTCAAACAAGAAAAACAAATAAACAAGAAAAACAAAAAACAGATACACCTCTACTATGTTGAGCAGAATCTCTAACCCCCAGGGCGCTCCCGGGAGGTCAGGTGACGTTTAGACGACCAAGATTTATACACTTAGCCCCCTCAGGGAGCCACAAAACGCTACTCAACGCTAGTGGTGGATCCTGGTAATGTTCTGAATGTTCTGAATGTTGCAGTGTGACAGGTGAATCCAGGTGGAGCGTTCAGCGATCTTGACGGCTGTTGGGGTGGCAAGAACACTGTCGTCAGACCAGCTCTTTCATTTGATGATTTTGATGAACACCCAGTCACCTTCACCTTCACCTGGCCTTGTACCTGTGGAGACACAGAAGAAACTCGAACAGTATTGGGTTCTTTACATTCCCTAGTTTATAGTATAATTTGTGGCACCCCAAAAGTTGGTCTTATTCTTTTGCACAGTGCTTTTGCTACTGTGAGGAAATCTGGGGTTGAGCTGGGAAATACCTCTATCCATTTGGAAAACACATCAATTATAACCAAACAATATTCCAGCCCTTTGGCTTTGCTAAATTGGATATAATCCATGTGTATTACCTGGAAAGGATAATCAGGCTTGGGGAACTCGCCCCTCTTTGGTCTGAGGTTTCCCTGTGAGTTATGCCGAATGCATATTTCACATTGCTGACAAATTTTTTAATAAAATAAAATTTAATACATTTTTTTTTTTTATTACTATTTTTTTTTTTAAATAGGTTATATGTTGTACAGTGTTTATGTACTAGTCTTTATATCCCTCCTGTTGAGGCATGGATATTCCCATGACTCAAAAAATTGCTGCCCATTTGTATAGAGCTCGCGGCAGGATGGATTTTCCATATGGACTTACACATACCTCATCTTTTCAGCGTCTTTTTTTTGTTTTATCCAAATTTCCTTTTAATTTTTGGGTGCTTGTTGTTGCATGTCAACTAAAACATCATCCTCTGTTCCCTGTGTTAGATACAGGCCAGCTGCCAGCTTGGCTACTTTATATGCTAGGTAATAAAAGCATTAAGACTGCATGGGATACTTTAACGACGAGTTCATGAACCAGCACAATTCCTGCTGACGCGTGAATGACGTGTAAAACAGATGTCATGAATCCATGTCTGGTATCAACCATAAAAACGAAAGGTTTCGCACAATTTGTTTCTTAGTCACAGGTTTAGGAGCTTCCAGTATAGAACCAAGTAACCCTAAACAACTATACAACTGTCTTTAAATTTTCGTTTAGAATAACATTCTTACAATCTCGCTGCAACTATTCAACTCTCAGCATTTAGCCAATACCACCAACAATTATACCCTCCATCTTCATTAATAACTTGGGGTCCCATGACCTGTGTTTAAGCCACGGGCTTGAATCAAATTGCTTGTCCGCTCAGTCAATTTTTTTAATTATGCAGTATCAAATAATTTGCTTCTGACGACTACAATTCAACCATCTCCTTTAACGGCGTAGTTGGTTCCATATCTACCAAAAGCATTTCTGAATTTAAATAATATTACACTAATATGTGTAGTCTGACTATTTTTCTCACCTCTTCTCCTTCAAAATACGAACGTGCGTGTGTGCGTGTGAGTGTGAGAACGTGCGTGTGTGCGTGTGAGATTGCACAAAGGCCAGAGTCCTCTGTTCCCCCTGAGCTAACAGCCCCCCACCCGTGTGCTTCTCTGTCCGTCTTAACAGTCAACCACACAGGTTTGTTTAAAAAGTCAAGGTTCCTGTTAGCGATGTTACGTCTTATAATCAACCTCTTATATTTCTAATAACTCCCCCTTCACGCACTTAAGACTAAAAAGTGTGTGCAAATTAACAAAGCAGATAACATGTATAGAGCTGCCACGTGGCCACAGTAACAGCTCTATAGTTTATCAAGCCTGCAGTTTACCCCTCTTTCTCCACAAGAATAACACTTATCCTCACTTTCTTTTAATCTTCTTCTTAACTTTCCATTGACTTTCTTATTCTCACTTTCCTCGTACCTTCTCATTTTTACTTTCTATTGACTTTCTTATCCTTACTTTCCACGTACCTTCTCATTTTTACTTTCTTATTACTGCTGGATTCTGTGGCTAGTCATGAATTTTCGCTATTGGGACATTCTCTAGCCCAGTGTCCTCTTTCTCCGTCTTAACAGTGCTTGTTTTAAATGTGGATCAAATATCAAACGTTCTGCTGCAGTAGTGTCCCTTAACCCGCTGTGGTTTCTGAAGGCATGTTCAAACCTTTTTCTGAACTCATAGACAGTTTCACCATCTTTTTGCTTTATCTCTCCTAATTTAGTATAATTTGGCTGAGCTCTGAATGTGTCACGAATTCTTACTTGTAACGCAGCAACCCGACCACCCAGCTCTACGTGGCCGGCTGCGAGAGGTATTCCTCCTGCATCGTTTACTTCGTATCCAATTTTAACACGCGCCCAATCTGTTTTCATTTTTGAACGATAAATCCATTCCACTTCTCTGCTATCCAATTTATACATCTGATAAAGTCCACCACCTACACCTCCAACTGCACCGAACGGGTTTGTGCTAACTCGTAGTTTTTGAGTTACTGGAGATGATGGTGGTGGGGATGGCGGAGTTTGTGACGGTAGTGGTATTTGAACGGCAGCTTGTTGCGGTGGTGCGGGTGGCTGTTCGAATCTAGACCTACTGATTACTACAGTATAGTCTTCTTTTGATAGGGCAGAAATTACGACATGCCCTCTTCGTCGTCTAATAACATCGAGTCTCTCTCTCGCCTCTGCCAACCAGACGCCAGCACATGCGAGTTCGTCTTTATGATGCGTCTTTAACGTTTTCTTTCTCCTATGGTGATTATTTATGTCTTTACATAATTTCTCGCAATCTTCTACAACTAGTTTCCCACTGAAACTATATTTTTCTATCCAGCGATCTACGTGTTTTGTATGGGAATCAGTATGTTTTTTCTCCATGAATTTCTTATCGCCAATACCACCTTGTGGTTTAGTTGCCGCTTTTTTAAATTAAAACAGAATATCTCAGACGGGTCAAATAGAGACACCGGAAAGCAAGCTTCTAGACAAATGAAATCTGTCCGGCTTTCCCTGGGTGTTTGTACCACAGAGTCTCTATCTGTTTTTAGACTGTTAATCACTTGCTCCAGTCACACTCATATTCATTAATTATGGTGAGTTTTTTTTTATTAAGCAAAATACTTCTCGAGTCTATGAAAAATATCCGGAGACCGAGCTTCTAGACTGATAAATCAATCCGGGTCTCCCTGGGAAGTTTGTACTCTCAGATATTTTCCAAAGTTTTAATTTTGCTTGATTACTTAGTCCAGTCACGCACTCATTCACACAGATGTACATCCATTCACATAGGCCTAGAACTAGCGCTTTTAAGAGACCTCGAATCTCTTTTTTTTTTTTTTTTTCCGTTCGTTCAGTAACTTATGCTACTTACTTCATACTATGCTGTGTGTCCAACCTTGCTTCAGATCCCGTCAGACCAGCCTCCTGGAGGCAGACCCCTTTCTGCCGGCCCACGTAGAATTCACTAAATGGGACTTTCTGCCGATGGCTCTCTCGGCAGGACGTGCACTTGTCTTCGGCTTCCTGAAGTCTGCTCCCAGGCGGTCGGTCTTGTTGGGTTCCGGCTTCGAAAGGACCAAGAAATGTCAGGGAAAAGACCCTCAACAGTTAGTTAGCAGATTAAAAACACAAATCAGCATGTAAGTGAACTGGACTGTTTTCGAACAGGGCCCCGATGGAGACAGACACCTTAAGTCTGTCTGACGTGCCATGCTAAAAACAAGTCCTTTTATTCAAACACAATGTTTACACAGTATGACAGTCAGGACGCTGGGATGCACTTTAGGGTTACCTGCAGCTCAGCTGAATTCTACTTCTGCTTAGCAACGAGTCATTTTACAACCCGCTTTCTCCTTATTTCAGAAAAACATCACGTGAGGCATCTGCTTTCACATTCTCTGCTCACTCAGTGTTTTTCCAAAATCAACCTACACACTTTACACACAACATTTTGAACAAGCCTTTTAGCTAAAACATTCATGATAAAATATACTAATACTTTCTTTAACATTTTCTCCCTAGGCTAGCTTTGGTGGTGTTCAACTTCTTCTGGTGTGAAGTAATTCTTCAGCACTGGGTAGGTTAAAGGTTAAAGGTCATCTCACTCCCTCTCTCTTGTTGTCTCATCATTTCTCTCTCCCCACCCGGCTGTTTCACTTCCTCTGTCACTGTACCCTTTACCTCTCTCTCTCTCTTCTCCATCTCCCCTACCTCACTTCTCATTTTCTCTCTCTCTCTCTTTCTCCATCTCTTTGTCTCTCCTTACTCTTGTTTCTTCCCTTTTATCTCTTTGCATGCGTCTCTGTCCCCACCCAGGTGTGTGGTGGCGTCTCTCTGTTGACCCTGGCCCTGCATGATGACCTGCCCTACCTGCGCAGGTGATGGAGCAGCTGCTGGTGTCTGATGGAGCAGCCCAGTAACGCTCAGCCCAAACTGCTGCTGCGCCGCACAGAATCAATCGTGGAGAAGCTGCTCACCAACTGGATGTCCGTCTGCCTCTACGGCTTCCTCCGGGTCAGCCTGGATTTATGCTTTTCCCGCTCAGACTTGCATACAGTACAGACCCATATGGAAAAAGTCTTTACATTTCATACATGTTCATTTTTCATGTAGTATATAGAGAAAGTGTGTTAACACACGTAATTATGGCCCCTTTCATATACAGTGACAGAAGAAGTATATGGTTAATATATGACATACCTTCCATGTTGAAGGGCATTATGCCATTTTTTCTATGCTCTTTACCACAGAAGTATTGTGTATAAAGTGTGATTCCTACTTTTCACTGGACGCTCCTCTAAAAGTCCTGAGACGGCAGGGCCACAACGAGCTCCCTTCTACTGCCAGAACACTCCTGGAAAGAAAAAAAAAACATTTCATATAGAAATGATAGGTGTTGAGAACGTACATTATGATGTTGCCGACCAGCTCAAACTCCATCTTACTAACTATGCCCCGGACACAACCAAAGATCTTTGATCGGTTAACATCTCCCTAAACATTGACGGCTTGCCCCTTTACAAATCATCAAACAAATCCCTTTGCGACAAATGTAACCAGAAGGGGACCTGGGATGGAAGAATGCTCTACCCAGAGATGGACAGTCTCACCTTGAGGACCAACCAGTCCTTCAGGGAGTGTTGGCAGCCCGAACACCACCATGCAGAGCGCATATCTCCCTTCTGCAGCCTGCCAATTGATATGGTCCATTCTTTCCCGGCTGACTATATGCACCAATGCTGCCTAGGTGTCATAAAAAAGCTGCTGCTCCTGTGGACAAGGGGAGACTGAGGTCAGACTCTCTAGAGCACAAATGGCACTGGTAAACAGTCGTCTGGGGCCCCTCAGAACTGCCATTCCCACCTGTTTTGCCCGCAAGCCTAGGGGACTGGATGACCTTGACCACTGGAAGGCTAC
Organism: Clupea harengus; assembly: GCF_900700415.2. Classification (NCBI taxonomy): domain Eukaryota; kingdom Metazoa; phylum Chordata; class Actinopteri; order Clupeiformes; family Clupeidae; genus Clupea; species Clupea harengus. The sequence continues at coordinate 9,371,411 of NC_045167.1, read as the reverse complement.
CGAGTACCGCCAGTTTCTCCTCTACACCGGGAAAATCGTGTTGCAAGGTGTACTCGGAGAAGATCTTTTTGAGCACTTTATGGCCTTCAGCACAGCCATGTGCATATTAGTGTCCCGAGTTTTGGCTGTGTCACATATCGAATATGCACATGATCTCCTGAGATTTTTTGTTGAGCATGGAGAGATGCTGTATGGCCGAGTAGGGAACCTCCCAATGTGTTGTGACAGGCCAATAAAACGGGAATCTCATTCGCAGACTCAATCATGACGTTTCTGACCATAACAAAGATCCAGGAAACATAACAAAGATCGCCAATGGTTTTTTCCCAGCGTTTTTGGGTTGGTAGACACGCCAGATACCCAAATGAACGTGTAGAAGCACTAAAAAAGTGGAATTTTCATAATATGGCACCTTTTGAGGAATCGCATTTAAGAAAACTCTCTGTGTTAGAAGTGTTAATGAATCGTTGGTGATTGCGTTCACATCAACTCTACAGTCATCCTCGGATTAGATTCATTATAATAATAATAATAACGAGAATATTTGTATCATTAACAATTACGTTTCACATGTATAGTCATGATTCTACGAGGCACTGTGATGTCATAAAATAAATAAAAGGACTACACCAGAATGCTGCGCTCGTCTAGTGAGCGTCGTTTGGCACTGCCATCTGTGCAAGTACGGCAATCCAGAATTTTCATTTGTAGTTCCACGTTGGTGGAACGAACTGCCTAGCACTACCAGAGCAGGGGCGTCCCTCTCTACCTTTAAGAAGCTTTTGAAGACCCAACTCTTCAGAGAGCACCTCCCTTCCTAACTGGCACTTCGACTAGTGCTTAACTTGCACTTACAGCAGTTACATTCCTGCACTTATTTTCTATTTCGTTTTTCTATTTCTTATGTAAAGTAGTATTTATTGTTACACTAGGTCTCTATTGCTCATAGCTTGACTGTTCTCTCCCTTGTACGTCACTTTGGACAAAAGCGTCTGCTAAATGACTAAATGTAAATGTGAATGTACACGAACACTGCAAATGTAAGTGAATAAATAAATAAGCACTGAACTCAATCACGTTGATATAGCTAGAGTGGAATAGAATGGACACATCTACATCCTGCAGCGGTCCACCTCATGACATGACTCGTTTACGAGTTGCTTTCGTCTAGATTCGGTCGATTCCGACTGCACACCTCACTGGCGGGGCGTGTATGTATGCAAATTCAGGAGCACGAGAACGCGCTTTCAATTTCAGAAAACTCTTCCGGTGGAGCACAGCTCAGAACACTTCTGCTGTGTAGGAACACATTTTCAAGCGTTCATGAATTTGTCGGATGTCTTTTTCTTACGTTGTTTTTCCGAAGCCCGTAAGAAACATTTCAGAAGAAACGTCAGAAAATGTTCGAGAATGAGGCCCATTGAGCACAAAGAATTTCATTACTGATAAATGCTGTTTATGAGTATATGATAATAAACTTGAACTTGAACATTACAATTGCTACATACTGTTACTTTAATATCTTTATCATACTTGTTATTATTTTTAATTCAGGCTACAAAAAAATATGTTGTGCTGAACTTCATTGAAGAGAATGAAGTGGAGGCAGCACCATCAAACTGGCTGGAGTGCAGTGATGGGGTAAGATTTTTTTTTCTTCATTTTAGCAATTCATGCAGTTATAATCATCTTAATCTTAGTCAACTCAAAATATGAAGTCTGTAAACACAATTGTTTTCTAAAAAAGAATGAAATGTCTCCTCAAAGAAATAGATCAGTAATTGTATTCTCTCTCTAAAAAAAATAATAATATATACGGTATATATATATATATCATGTCACATCAACATCAAATGTTACAGATTGTATATTGCTACTGGCCCCAGCGCAACCATGCCACCCTCGCAAAGCGATGTGCCCTGCCAGATAAAGAACTCTGGACAAAATACTCAGTGTACTCTCTGAAAAGGGTATGTATGTCTTAAAAATCAATTACTCAAGGCTCCAGACAATTCACAGCCATGGGGATATTCTTCACCGATCCCACTCTTCCTTGTGTGATGTAGTGTATGTGCAACCAATAACTGAATTTCACTTTTTGAGGCAGTGTGACTTAAACAAGTTTACTGTGTTTGTTTTTCTGTAGACACTTATACTCTGGCAAGACAAAAGGTTCAAAGAGCACAAGAGACCTCTCATCTTGACGACTCTGAACAAGAATCCCGGCGGATTAAGCTCCCGGAAAGATACAGAGGTATAATCAGATATTTCTGACTTATAATCAGAAATATTGCACAACTATTTTTGTTGCAGTAGTTGCCTAGACAATGAATGTAAACTACATTATTGAACCAACAGAGGTTAAAGAGCTGGGAACAAAAAATAAATAAATAAAAAATAAATGTATGTACTCAAAAGAACAAAAAAAACACTTCTGCCTTCAGAGCTTCTATTTTTATTTTTTTTCCGATTTGCTGTATGCTTTGTCCACAATTTAAATAACATTCACACTTGCTTCTATAGCAAACAAAGACCTGAGGCCACAAACACCCGAATGTAAGTAATTCATATATACAAATGTGGCCTCTTCAACAATCAATAGCCATACTAATTATATTAGCTCAACTCTTGCCATATAGTGGTTAAAAATGTTTTTGCTGTCTTACAATTACACACGTCAATTTTATTTATTTATTTTTTCTTTGCTTGCCTTGCAGCCGATTTGCAAGATACATCTCAAGGTAACTAAAAAACTAGAATGTAAACTACCTACAAAATAAGTATGGAAAAGAAAAAGGTAAAATAGTGTAAACTGCATCTAATTGTTTCTCACTGATGACACAGATGAAAGAGCGACATCTCCGCCTCTGAAAAGGTCAAGGCCTTCGGGCCTACTCAGGGCTCCCCAATGTGAGTATAACACTGGAGAATATTTCTACATATTTACATTTGCATTTACATTTAGTCATTTAGCAGACGCTTTTGTCCAAAGCGACGTACAAGGGAGAGAACAGTCAAGCTAAGAGCAATAAAAAGCATGGTGTAACAATAAATACTACTTTACATGAGAATTAGAAACGACCTAGAAAAAAGGAAAAAGAAGTGCAGGAATGTAACTGCTGAAGTGCAAGTTAAGCGCTGGTCAGGTGCCAGTTAGGAAGGGAGGTGCTCTCTGAAGAGTTGGGTCTTCAAAAGCTTCTTGAAGGTAGAGAGGGACGCCCCTGCTCTGGTAGTACTAGGCAGTTCGTTCCACCAACGTGGAACTACAAATGAGAATAGTCTGGATTGCCGTGCTTGCACAGACGGCAGTGCCAAACGACGCTCACTAGACGAGCGCAGCGTCCTGGGTGTAACATTTGCCCTTACAAGAGCATTTAGGTAGGTGGGAGCAGAACCAGCAAGCACTCTGTAGGCAAGCATAAGTGACTTGAACTTAATGCGAGCAGCTACTGGCAGCCAGTGGAGCTCAATGAGTAGCGGGGTGACGTGTGCCCTTTTCGGTTGGTTGAACACCAGACGCGCCGCGTTGCAGTAGTCCAGGCGGGAACTCACCAAGGTTTGCACCAGCAGCTGGGTGGCATACTGGGTTAGGTACGGCCTGATTTTGCGGATGTTGTATAAGCGCAAAGCGGCACGACCTGGAGACAGAGGCGATGTGGGCCGTGAAGGTCAGTTGGTCATCAATAATGACCCCCAGGTTTCTTGCTGTTTTGGATGGAACAAGAGATAAAGAGTCAATATTGATATTGATGTTATGGTGGATGACCTGTTTGGCTGGGAAGACCATCAGCTCCGTTTTGGCCAGGTTCAGCTGAAGGTGGTGATTTTTCATCCATGTGGATATATATCAGCCAGACAGTCCGCGATCCGCGCAGAGACCGTGGTGTCCTCAGGAGGGAAAGACAGAAACAGTTGAGTATCATCGGCATAACAGTGATAGGAAAACCCATGCGAGCGGATGATAGGGCCCAACGAGGTGGTGTAAATGGCAAAGAGAAGTGGTCCTATTACCGAGCCTTGGGGCACCCCAGTGGTGAGGAGGTGAGGTACAGACAGCTGACCTTGCCAAGACACGTTGAACGAGCGCCCAGTGAGGTAGGATTCAAACCAGGAGTGCGCATTGCCAGAAATGCCCATACTTGACAGTATGGACAGAAGGATGCGGTGGTTGACTGTATCAAACGCAGCTGATAAGTCAAGCAGGACGAGAGCCGAGGATTGAGCTGCTGCTCTAGCTGTTTTTAAGGCCTCCGTTACAGACAACAGGGCTGTTTCGGTGGAGTGACCGCTTTTGAATCCAGACTGGTTTGGATCGAGGAGATTGTTCTTTGACAGGAACTCGGTAACCTGTTTGGAAGCTGCCCTCTCAATGGTTTTAGAAAGGAGCGTGAGAAGTGAGACCGGTCAATAGTTTTCTACCTGAGTGGGATCGAGAGACGGCTTCTTGAGCAGCGGCGTTACCCGAGCCACTTTGAAAAGAGAAGGAAATGTTCCAGAATTAAATGAAGCATTAATCACCTGTGTTATTGCCGGTAAGACGGCAGGCGATATGGCTTGAAGGATGTTGGATGGGATGGGGTCCAGCGGGCATGTAGTTGGACGGCTGCCTGTTAGGATTTTGGAGACCTCACTCTCGCTGAGAGGGATGAAAGAAGGAAATGATGAGCCATTGACGGTTGCGCCCTTAGGGGGGGGAGACAGTTGGTCGAACTGTTTCCCGATGGCTGCCACTTTCTCTGTGAAAAAGGAAGCAAAGTTATCAGCAGTGAGGTTAGTAGCTGGGGGAGGAGGAGGAGGGTAGAGCAGAGTTTTGAAGGTGGAGAATAGTTTCCGAGCGTCAGTTGCACCGTTGATCTTGTCATTGAAAAAAGTCTTCTTAGCAGCAGTGATGCTGGATGAGAAGGCCAGCAGTGTCTGGTAGCTTGTCTGGTAGTCTGGCAGATTTGTGCCACTTTCTCTCAGCCGCTCTGAGATTGGAGCGCTGCGTTCGGAGGGTATCACTCAGCCACGAATGAGACTGGGTAGAATATGACTTAAACATATTTAGCTCCACCCAGCTCCCTCCTTTCTGTCTGTGTTTTTACAGTTACTCAAAGTCCCCGGCAGCCCCTGGACATCCAGGAACATCAAAGTAATAATCGCATTACATCAATGTTTTGAAATCAATTCTCAGTTGTCCGGTTATTTTAAATTCAGGTTGGTCATGTAATTTTTTTTTCTTTCTTTACAGCTGTAGAATCAGAACCCATTGCTGGTGGTAGCACAACGCTACAACGAGAAGGTAAATGTGCAGCAGGACTATTTAATTAGTTTGATATGGGGGCCAGGTTGTGAAAAAGAATGCCAAGTGAGGGGACGGAAAAAACGAAAATCGCTTGAAATATTTGTAATATTAACTACAGATACAGTAAAAGTAGACCTACAACAACATATTGTATTTTGTAAATGCATCACAACAACAGCAGTGCATGAGGGCATTGCCAATTTCAAATAACAAGGATATTGTTTGGCCTTGTGCCGATAGCCCCACTCTCACTTAAGTTACTGTCTGTTTCAATAAGACATTGATTGTTTTAATTCATTTTTATACCACATTTCAATTATTTCACACAGAGGTCAGTAATATGTTAGACTCTTTTGAGAGGAGGATGGTGTCTAGGATTGAAAAGCTGCAGGAGGGCTTTGAGCGGAGGATGATGTTGAAGCTGGAAGTGATGCAGGAGGGCTTCAACAGCATCCTCAACAAGGTGGTAAACCACCTGGAGGGCCAGGGCAACAGGCCCGTGGCAGAGGAGGTAGAAGACCTTTTGGAGCGGCCACTGGAGGCCCTGGAGGAGTTGGACGGGCTATGCCACAGACTCCAGGCAGATGCCCCATACAAAAAAAAGATTGTAAGAACAATTCATTCCACATTTTCTTACCTGACTTCTTTCCTGATATGGCATTCTCATGACAGATCTTTTGATTTTCACAGATTTAGTACTTGAGTCTGCAGGCTGGGGTGAGCATCGGAGATGGAGTGAGGCGGATGCTGAGAAGAGTCGGCAGCAATGGACTGTGAGTCAAATTAGCTTTAAGGGCAGAAAGGGCAAACGGGCGTTTCACAGTCTGCCCATTAATGAGGCATTAATAAGTAATTATAAAACAATTGGGTTCTATCAAATTATTTAGCTTTTTCTAATTGGACGAGACGTTCCGTGAGTTGGCCTCCGGCCTCGTGGCTACGGCCGAACACCACCCGTGGGAATATCCCTCACCTACCCCACTCGCACTCGTACTATATTGCTTAAGTATGCAGTAAGTGATATTTACATAAACCCATCAGTGTTTTCACTCAGCCTAATTAATCCTTTTCCACTGTTGACAATCTTACAGGAGCATGTCATAAGGCCTACCCTCTAATTCAGTGGTTCTCAAAGTGGGGGGGGGGGGGGCGCGAACATTCTCCGGGGGGGCGCGATGTCACAGACGGAGAGAAAAAAATAAAAAAACGCAGACCTGTCACTGGTTAGTGAAAGCTCCCTCAGTGGCGAAATGCAAGGGGCTGGACTGACCCAAACAACAATAACAATAACAATAGCCTAACCTTGACATGTCAGGCCTATCAATAACAATACGCTATCTATCTATCTATATATGGTGGTGTAATTGAGGGCGGTGGCGGCGGCCCGCGGGCGGATGGGGGGGCCCCAACTACCCCTAACCAGCTTTGGGGGGGCCCAGCTTGCAAAAGTTTGAGAACCCCTGCTCTAATTAAAGGCAGCTGCGTGGAGGACTGCATAGCAGCCACTTTAAAACATGCCCCACACCGTGGGCCAGCACCTGGGCAGGTGCGCTTCTAAACACATTCAATAATGTATAATTAAATAAAAAACACGCAATAAATGAGTGTATCGTAGGCCTAATGGAAGAGTATGTTCAAACACGGCTCCGTGTCACTACATGCCAGAGGTCAATCTCGGAATATTAAAGTGGAAAAGCCCCGAATCATGAGTGGAAAAGCCCCGGAATCAAAAGACTCAAAAGGAGACAGGGAATGGCATACCCTGCAAAGCAGTCCGTTCCAAACGACTCACCCAGGGGAGGCACCTTGCGCATGAAGGATCCTCCTCCCCGCACCCGGTGAGTTTGTAGATAACCTCAAGTGCCGGGGCTCCACGGAGCCCCTACTTGGGAGCGGGGTATGGAAACTCGGTCGCCCCCTACCGTTGACAGGCCATTTCTGATAAAGTGGAAATCAGTGTAAAAAGAACACAAAGAATCTTTTTGAAAAGATTTCGGTGGTGGAAACCAATTGTAAAACATACACGAAACTGCGCTCTGGTTGGCGCAGTGGGTCCTAAACTTAAAGCCAGGTGCAGTGCAATACCCCGCACCGCGACCTGACTCCCAAGGGGTACAAGATCTCGGAAAAATGGAAGTGGGAAGACCCCCACCGAAAGGCGAAGATAGCCGAAGCACGAAAGGCCGCAAATCAATATGGTCTGAAAAAGAGATCAAAAAGTTGGTCGAGATGGAAGCTGTGCTGAAGGACAGTCCGTACTCCACATATTATATGAATGTGGAAATAGCAAGCCAGCTTCCAGGAAAATCTCACCATCAAGTCAGGGCGAAACGAAATGACCGGAAAAGGTGCGAAAAGAGAAGAAGTAGGACCAGCCATAAACTAAATAAAAACCAAATAATCACAGAAGGTCAGATCGCTCCGGCCAAAACTGGACCTACAAAAACAAATACCTGGGCAGCCAGCTGTCTCTGGTCTAAACAGAAAACTAAGATGGCAGGCCGGTAGAATGGTAGAAATGTGTAGCCAAGAACCATTCATCATGAGGGCACTAACACTGGCGAGCCGCAAAGACAATGGGGCCGCGGAGGCTATTGAGAAAGCCACAGCACAGGTGGTGGCGGAGACAGAAAGAGCGAAACGACCAGCAAGAGAAGTGAGAAGGCTGGCGAGCCAAGGAAAAACCTAAGCACCTGCGCCAGGAAGAGGGCCGAAGTCCATAAATTAAGGGAAATGATGCAGACGGATCCGGCAAAGCTGGCGAGCTACGTCCTGGACGAAAAAACGACCGACTGCCCCATCCCACTACCGGAACTACACGTAGTGTTTGAAAAGAGATGGACAGGGGTGGAAGGAGCCTTCAAAGGCTTGGGTGGATTTGAGGCCGCCAGCAGAGCGGATTATGAATACTTCTCAACCCTCTTTGCCCCCAGTGAAGTGCTGACTCACCTCAAAGCAACGGACAAAAAATCTGCAGCGGGTATAGATGGCATCAAGCGAGATGACCTGCTGCTGTGGGACCCAAAAGGTGAAAAATTGTCAAAGCTGTACGACAGTTGGCTCGCTGCTGTATGTCCCGAAGTGCGTAAAAGCAGCAAGGACAGTGCTGTTACCAAAGAGCTCGAACTAGGGCTGGGCGGTATGACGGTATATACCGTGCAACGGTAGAAATGTGTCTACCGGGAGAGATTTGGCTATACCGTTTCAACCGCGGTATACTCTTATTTTGAAATCCAATCGATTTATTTTTAGATAATGACCTCCGAACTATACATCATCCCGTTTATTACAAGGTTACTCGCCAAAAAAATAGAAGACATTCCTCCAAAATACCTCTTAAACGATTTTGTTGCCGTTTTGTGATTTCCGCTTAGAAAAAATTGTTCTTCAGGCAAATAGAACTCTAAAGTTTCAGGTGTTGCGTAGCAACCCATTACTTGCTGAATTCAAGTTACGTTAAATGACCGGACTACTTGCAGAATGATATGATGAAGCACAAAACCCATTGCCAATGACAGCGGTCATTACTTTTTCGCAGTAGTAAAAATAAAGAAATTACAGACCTGCGAACGTCGGGGTGGCCCATTCAAATCAATGTAACTTTTTTTTAACCTTCTGAAGAGCCGTATAATACGATGCCCAGTACAATTTTTAAGCACATAACCTACAAGGACTTTCATGCCTACTTGTTGAGTAATCCTCAACTGTTGGGAAAGGTTCAATATACTGAAAAATATGGACTGAAAAGTGTCTAGTGTAGCCATTTATTTGCAGATTCTGTTGCATTTTTCTCAATGATGGTCAAATATTAGTAGTTAAAGATCAGAGCTGCCAACATTGTATTTGCATTGAGATGCATTTTAGGTCGTATTAGGACATGTTTTTCTGCAAAATAACTGCAGTATTTTGAGTGTATAATTTCCTCTTTTCCCTGTACTGTTGCACAAAATTATACACAGACATACACAAAAAAGTGTTTTATTACCCAAACACATAAAATAATACTGAATTACCAAATACAGTACTGACACTGTAGTGTCAGATGGTGGTCACTAAGCACTGAACATTAGAGCAGAGTTCAACATAAAAAAAATATTCCTCTACTGATCTGTGGTATATTTGTGATTACTGTATGATTCCAATCATTTTAAGCATTTTTGTAATCAAAATCTCTGAATTTGGAGACACGCAAAGTGAGGCAGCGACGAGCTGCGTCATCTCAGATTGTGCAATCCCTCACAAACTGGGTAGGGCGCATGACTTTTGCTTTGTCATTGTTTGTCACCACTGTAATATTTGTAGACACTTTTATTATATGTCCTTTCTATCCATAGAATAGGTAACGTATTTCACGTATTTGTAGAACCTATTTAGTCTTGCTGATCTGATATAAAACCGCAGTGAAAAAGCAGAGGGGAGGCAAACAGTACCTCTGCCTCAATGAAGGGGGCGTGAGAGAGCGACTTTCACTCGAAACGTGAAGTGATAAATAATGGGAGACCAATGCCGGAGCTAAAATGTTTGTTTCAAACGACGGGACAGAAGATCGACTCTCGATCTCATATTCAAAGCCAAATTGCTTTTTGGAACCTCAAGAATAGACACCGGAGACTAAATATTTGCTCACCCCTCATTTGCTAACATTACATTGATATCAGAGTAGTAAACCCTTGCTCCGTTGATTTCACCTTATTTGTCTGAGGATTATTTAATGTCTATGTGAAGCCATTTAACATCATACAAGTGCTTGTGATCACTTTGAACCCAAGACTGCTTTTTATTGGTGAGCTGATTTTGAGAAATTAAACTTTGCAGCTAAAGTTGTGTTTCCTGGTTGCTAAGGTTATCTAGTTACTATGCTAGCTAACTAGCTAGCTAAGGACACTTTACATAACCATTAACGATTTTAATGGAAGAGTCTAATTTACATAAAATGATAGCTAGTTATCTAGCTGATGTTATAGTATCCTCAATTTAACTTGTAAAATAATAATGGGAAAACTCAGGATGCTTGTGCAACTTCATATGAAAGAGTTCATATTCACAGATATTAACACGAGTTCATCACAAGCTAGCAGCTGCCAACTGTATGTACCTTACCTATGTGGGTGTAAAGAATGCTGATATGAAATATGATAAACAACCAGTAGTCAATGTGCAAGCTGCCAATTGAATGGTGATTTAAGCTACTCTATAGGGTTCATATATTTGTAAGTCAGTGCCTGACCAGCCACGAACCTCGCCGCACGTAACTCGTCTACATGTATAGAATTCTTCATCAACAGGAACCTTAAACCCTTTTATTTTCAAATATATACAGTTCGAACTAAAAAAACAGCCGATGGCCGATCCTAGTATGGCCGATCCTATTGGCTCTTTGCCGACGCGAGGGACGAATCGTAATACGACTTATATGTGAGCTTCAGGGTTGGTTGGATGTCAACCCATGCACGTGGCTGCCTGCTAGAATAATGATATCGATTTGTTGGGTAATGCGTAGGATATTCAAGTCAAGCGTAGCAGCGTAATTGGGGCCTGGAAATCGTATCTGCTACGCCAAAATCGTGTATGTTGGCAGCTCTGAAAGATGCACTATTTCGATAGTTTAGATATCTTTTCAGTATTGCAAAGTGAATGAGCTGTGGGAGCGCAAGAACAGTGAGCGTATAGCAGCGATTATCATAGACATATACATGTATGTACAGTATGTATATGGCGATTATAGGCTTACTATCGAGATTCGAAGTTACATGGAGACAAAACATTTTGGGTACTCCACGTAGATCATAAACCCTTGAATATGAAAACGACTCAGTGAAATCGGTTGAGAAATGTAAACGCTATAGTGCTTTGTATCCAGAAAAACTGCAGCTCCGTCATTTACTGTTTACAGGCCAGTCTTCACCTCACCAATAAGGCGGCGACGTTAGCACGTCGCAGCAACGGGCTGAAGCGGTCAATGACGCGTCTATGTGTAATGGCCAACTTCTTAATTTTCTTATTTTAATATGCCGCCATATAAAGAAAATGTTTTTCTCATCATTATTGCATTAACATATGGACACACATTGAAAAGAATGTTTTAACACTTGAGTTATCTTCTGAAAGTACATTAAAGAACCACTGAAAGCCATATAAGCACTGGACTAAATGCCACAGAAATATTTTTCCTTTTTTACATGCACGTTGCTTTAATTTGACTATTTAAAGATTCAATGGAAAAGTTCAGTACAAAGTAGGCCTATACTGGCCACTATTGCTTAGGCCAATAGCCTATTGAGGCAGTATTGTTTCTGCACCTTAGTGTTCTTAAGGGTCAATAAATAAATGTCTGTGGATACATTTCGCCACCGCTGAAGTGTCCTTATTTAAAAAAAACTAAAATCTGGTCACGCTACGTATAATAAACCCTGATATATACCGTAACCGTGATATAAAATTACAAATACCGTGATAAAAGATTTTGGCCATATCGCCCACCCCTACTTAACAGCATTCCCACAGGTTGATGTTGCTAATTGTGTTTGGCCAGAAGACTCCAAGGATGCGTCTTAGACAGTGGTTTATGAAGGTTTTTAGTTTTTTTGTGATGTTAGTGGTGGTTCTCCAGGTTTCGGAGCCATAGAGCAGCACGGTTTTAACGTTGGAGTTGAAGATTTTAAGCTTCGTCTTGAGGGATATAAACATAGTAGTCTTTACATTATATTACTGAACCTTAAATTGTTGTGCATTTTATCTCCTCAGAGAATGCTACTGCGGGTGTGCATTTCCCCCGACAACATTCGGCGGGTCAAGCTTCCCTGTTTCCCAGAATCTGTGGACCACCTAAAAGATGTTCTCAGAGAGATGCTTGAACTAAAAGAAGATTTTGTTTTGCAATTTGAAGGTCCGGAATTTGACAATTCACTGTGCAATTTAAACAGCATAGAGGAGTTGCCTGCCGACAAAGCCGTCCTAAAAGTGGTTTGGCACAAAATGACCTCAAACGCCACTCAGATGCCTATGACAGACCTGTCCAACACCAACTCCAATTCGTCATTTGAAACGGCAAGCATATCTAGTCACACAGAGTTCTCCAACCCTTTACCAAAATCTGAAAAACACCAAAGATTTGACAGGACCATTTGAAATTCCAACATTCCCCCTTGATGTTGAGCTTCGTCTAAAAAAAGCCAATGACAGTTACAAGCAGACCAAAACCCCCTTTGACCCCCCAAGAGACATGAGATCAGCCATTTGTATTTCGATAGTCCAATCCATTTTTGAATCAAATTGCTACCCAGAAAGGTCCGAGATGAGGGCTGCTGTTGCTGCACTTTTAGAAAAATACCCATGCCTGTCCCGGGAGTTTAGGGTAAGAAACGGCCATTTTCCTGTAGAGTGGAAAGTAAACAAACTGAATGTATGCACGTCAAATCTATTGGTTGTTAGCACTAGAGGCAATGTCGTAAGTACAAATTCATTGTTATGTTAATAAGTTAATGTAAAATACTGTTTAAAAAGGAAAGACTACACATAGTTACCACGTTTTATTTACATATATTTACAGGTATATTCCATTACGAGATTTATGCTAAAACAGTCAAACATTATTCCTTTGTTACAGTTCTATTTCATAGTTCCAGACCGCCAGAGGCGATTAAACATAGTGGAAGACATCATGCGGTCGCGCATTGGCTACTAGAATTGATTGATTGTCATCTCGTGACACGTGACGCCGTAAAGGTATATAGCCTACACCTGCGTCATGATCTTTCTCTTTTTCATTCTCGCCTGGCGAAGAACTTTGTTTGTCTGATAGACTAGTGCAGCTTAAACTTTGGGCATAGCGTTCAGCTTCCCCTTCTAGCTGTAGTCAAAATCAACTGAATTATTCAGCACGTGGATTTAGGTCCGGTAAGTAAACTTTATTCCAGCGAATACCTATTGGTTTCCAGGGTTCCCTTGCTAGGAATCATTGCTCTATTTCCAACGAACACCCTCGGTTTCCAGGGTTCCTTCGTTTGTAAAAATAGAAGCCTAACTTCGCAGTTACTGACTCAATTTAAGACATACCCGACGTGTCGGCTCTGTGTCATTGTTGAGCGCTTTTTGGAACATCAACATGGCATGGAGCATCTCGAAGCAGCGCTATCTAACTCCTGCCCTGAATGCAGCATTATTCCGCTTGAGTGACGTCAACTCCGCTTGTCCAGTGTCTTTCCAAATACACTGCTCAAAAAAATTAAAGGAACACTTTGAAAACACATCAGATCTCAATGTGAAAAAAAAAATTATGTTGGATATCTATACTGAAAGTTTAATGTCTTAGGAACGAAAGGATACCACATATGAGACAACAGATGGTGTCTTGTGGGATGTCCTCCCAGATCTGTCTAAGGGCATCAGTGAGCTCCTGTAAAGTCTGAGGAGCAACCTGGCGGCGTCTGATGGACCGAAACATAATGTCCCAGAGGTGTTCTATTTAGGTCAGGTGATCGTGAGGGCCATTCAATTGTATCAATTTCTTCATCCTCTAGGTACTGCCTGCATACCCTTGCCACATGGGGCCGGGCATTGTCGTGCATCAGGAGGAACCCAGGACCTACTGCACCAGCGTAGGGTCTGACCATGGGTTCAAGGATTTCATCCAGATACCTAATGGCAGTCAGATTGCCGTTCTCTAGCCTGTAGAGGTCTGTGCGTCCCTCCATGGATATGCCTCCCCAGACCATCACTGACCCACCACATGCTGAACAATGTTGCAGGCAGCATAGCGTTCTCCTTGGCTTCTCCAGACCCTTTCACGTCTATCACAGGTGCTCAGGGTGAACCTGCTCTCATCTGTGAAAAGCACAGTGGCGGACATGCCAATTCTAGTGTTCTATAGCAAATTCCAATCGAGCTCCACGGTGCTGGGCAGTGAGCACAGGGCACACTACAGGACGTCGCGCCCTGAGGCCACCCTCATGAAGTCTGTTTCTGACTGTTTGGGCAGAGACATTCACACCAGTGGCCTGCTGGAGGTCATTCTGTAGGGCTTGGGCAGTGCTCAACCTGTTCCTCCTTGCACAAAGCAGCAGATATCGGTCCTGCTGATGAGTTGAGGACCTTCTACAGCCCTGTCCAGCTCTCCTAGAGTAACTGCCTGTCTCCTGGAATCTCCTCCATGTTTTGGAGATTGTGCTGGGAGACACATCAAATCTCCTTGCAACGGCACGCGTGGATGTGCCATCCTGGAGGAGTTGGACAATCTGTGCAACTTCTGTAGGGTTAAGAAATCGCCTAATGCTCCCAGAAGAGATAATGACTCTAGCTAAAGCCAACACTAATGGAAAACCAGTCAAAGCGATCAAGAGGGAGAAACTTGAAATGGCCTCCACATGCAAAACAAGTCCTGTTTTGGGGGTTGTCTCATTGTTGCCCCTCTAGTGCACCTGTTGTTAATTCCATCAACACCAATGCAGCTGAAACTGATTAACAACCCCCTCTGCTACTTAACTGAGTAGATAATTATCTAAAAAGTGCAATTGAACTCATGCCATACCCTGATAAAAAAGTGTTCCTTTAATTTTTTTGAGCAGTGTACATCAGGGGTTTTGGCAACGGGGACGGCCGAATGTTCCGAAATCTCAATATTCCGAAAAATAGTCCCCTGGCATGGGGACTATCACGCATATAACTTTTCCTTGGCAATATTTGTTAACTTAGCCTACTGTGCTTTTGAATATGGGGTAGGCTACCACTCATGTGAAGGAAATCACCGGCAGATTGTCGCAGGACATTACACAGATCTTGTCAAGCACTGACAAAGCATGCGTTGGCTATATCATACAAGTATTTTTCTATCATCGCGATGCAAATGCCATGTCTGTATAATAATATTCTGAATTACAGTTCATGCTTGTGAAATAAATGCATTTATATGTTTATGATTGTGTGATTCATTGGGATGTGCATGTGGGCTATAGTGGTTCACGTTGCTGTGCTCATGATTTCGGAACAGCGGGCTGTCGGAATAATGGGCTTTCGGAACATTGCCATGGAACCTTGGCAACAGCGACAGGTAAGCAGCGTGGTACAAAACGTGGGCACTCTGAGGACAGTGAGCATTCGAAGTCAAAGCGCAGAGCTTCATCCACTAAGCTGGCAAATCGTATGGATGAACTTACTTCAACTGTTCAAAAGCTGCAAGCGCTTCTGGCAGATCCTGCCATAACAGCTGTTGAGGACCACACCGACCGGGCAGGAGGGGTAGCACAATTTCATGCTCACACTCTCCTCTTGCCTGATCATTTCCCTGAGATGCAGCCACAAGATACTGTGTTCATTAATAAAGGTTTTGAAATTAATCAAAATGACTGAAGTGTTTTTTATTCCTTGTGATTTGGTGGTATAAATCTTCCACTATGTTTAATCGCCTCTGGCGGTCTGGAACTATGAAATAGAACGCTGGTTACGTATGTAACCGTGGTTCTATGAATAGTGGAAGACCGCCAGAGTCCTTGGTCACTCGGAATGGCGAGAATGACCTTGGAGAAAGATCATGACGCAGGTGTAGGCTACCTTTAGGGCGTCACGTGTCACGAGATGACAATCAATAAGTTCTCGAAGCCAATGCGCGAGTGCATGATGTCTTCCACTATTCATAGAACCACGGTTAAATACGTAACCAGCGTTTTCACCGTCATGTAAGATGATGTTGGAAGCCACAGTAAACAGCAAGTAAACGTTCACTACGACTTGTTGTCATTTTGCATCAGAGTTAGCTGGTTGTATAGCTACAGTTGCTACGCTGCAGTGAGGACACACCTGGCCTGTAAAAAAAGACATTGGGCCTCATTCTCGAACGCAGTTAAGAAGAATTTAAGAGGAATTTCTTCTGAATTGGATTTAGGACAACATTTGGCATTCATGAACGTTTTCTCATCTGGGATTTGCTCTGAACTTCAGAAGACTTTCCGAACTCGAAATAGCAGTCGTAACTCGGCCAGAGTTTTCTCAAATGCGATTCCTTAAAAAACCACAAGATGGCCCCATGGGCCATCTTGTGTTTTTTTGAGGAATCGCATTTAAGAAAACTCTCCGTGTTAATGAATTTGTGAGAAATCGTTGGTGATTGCGTTCACATCAACTCTACAGATCCTCGGATTAAAGTATCATTAACAATTACGTTTCACATGTAGGCCTATAGTCATGATTCTACGAGGCACCGTGATGTCATAAAATAAATAAAAGGACTACATCGGAATGCTGCGCTCGTCTAGAGAGCGTCGTTTGGCACTGCCGTCTGTGCAAGTACGGCAATCCAGAATTTTCAAGTAGTTCCACGTTGGTGGAACGAACTGCCTAGCACTACCAGAGCAGGCGCGTCCCTCTCTACCTTTAAGAAGCTTTTGAAGACCCAACTCTTCAGAGCACCTCCCTTCCTAACTGGCACTTCGACTAGTGCTTAACTTGCACTTATAGCAGTTACATTCCTGCACTTCATTTTTATTTCCTATTTCGTTTTTCTATTTCTTATGTAAAGTAGTATTTATTGTTACACTAGGTCTCTATTGCTCGTAGCTTGACTGTTCTATCCCTTGTACGTCGCTTTGGACAAAAGTGTCTGCTAAATGACTAAATGTAATGTACACGAACACTGCTGTTGCTTTCGTGTAGATTCGGTCGATTCCGACTGCACACGTCACTACGGTTGCGTGCCCTTATAAGGAGCTGGCAGGGCGTGTATGTATGCAAATTCAGGAGCACGAGAACGCGCTTTCAATTTAAGAAAACTCTTCCGGGGGAGCACAGCCCAGAAAACTTCTGCTGCGTAGGACCACATTTTCAAGCGTGCATGAATTTGGCGGATGTCTTTTGCTTACGTTGTTTTTCCGAAGCCCGTAAGAAACATTTCAGAAGAAACTTCAGAAAATGTTCGAGAATGAGGGCCATTGTACTCAAGTGGTTTGGCCAAACCATTTCTCTTGTCCCGACAGCCACAACAGGGAATCACCGCTCTGATTAAGGTAGGAACCGTATATAAATTCCCCCTGGTTCCGGTGGCCAGGGTTCCCGCGGGTCCTTAAAAAGTCTTAAATTAAAATTCGGGTAATTAAGGTCTTAAATTGTCTTAAATTTCACGTAAAGTTGCTGTAAGTATTATTTTTTTTGCCGGTGCGCTTAATGACGATGAGAAAGCACAGTGGCGCATCGTAAAACATCTAATAGTTGATTAATTTAGTTTTGTGTGAATTGAGTCTCCGCAATTTAATAGCTGTTTACGGTAAGTCGGCTACAGACACTGACGTCAGGCTGCGTGTCGCCATTACGCGGTTGTCGATGTGAGGTTCAAAATGCAAAGAAGATGGGGAAGTGCAACGCAGATTTCGGTGCCTGAGCCAATTGAACACGGTCGCTAGGCAGATTCCGTGGGGCACATGTAAAACTGCCCCAGCTCCCAATGTAAACTTTTTCCTGTGTCGCTCACGCTCATTGGTGTTTTCATAGCAACAGTCTTATGACAGTGAAGAGCAGGCAGCATTTCACAGAGCAAGCACAAACAGAACTAGCCAATCAACCTTTTAACAGAGAAAATACCGAAAGGTAAACGGTCAAAAGTGTCACTGTATTTCGCACAAAAAGATTAAAACATCGCGACGTGCATCAAATGCAACAAAACAATTGCGTGAAAAGAGGGGAGAGAAGGCAAGAGTCAACGGCAGATCAGCAACCGAAGACTGAAAAATAAACGGAGATGACAGCTGAAGGTAGTCTCTTAAAGGGGCAGTACTCATTTTCTCATACTCAGTGTGTTCAAGTAACAAGATGAACTATAAACAAGATAGAAAAGATAGGTATAAACAAATCATAAAATGGTGAAATTTCATGAAATAAATGCAAACAAAATAATACATTTTTGATTTATTTATATTTATTTAAGTGTACTATAAACTGTTGTTTACAGTTAATATAATGTTCATAGTTTGAAGTTAAAAAGTTTGAAGCTGTAGTTGGAAGCCAAGTGTTTTGTATGTATTTATATTCATAATATACTTTAAACAGTTAATATATTGTTCAATTTGAAGAAAAAAAATTGCCTTGGCAATAAAAAAAAGCCTTTCTTTAATGTCGTCAATCGTCGCTTTGTGCTTTAAAAAAAGTATCGGTTCAGGCACCGTTTATGCACCGGTATCGTTTTAGAAGTATCGGTTTAGCACCGGTATCGGAAAAAAACCCAAACGATACCCATCCCTACTAACGACGATACAAGTTCAGACGCCACCTCTAAGTCGGCTGTAACAAGTTTAATTTCACCGCCAGAAACCCAAAAGGCAGAGGTACTGTGGGTTCTCCATACTGTGACGAGGCACAATTCATTTAAATCTAACGATGACATATGTGGCGTCTTTGCTGCCATGTTCCCCGATTCACAGCTTGCAAAGTCATTCACCTGTGGTGAAAAAAACCGGCATATGTCGCCAAATACGGCATCGCTTCATTCATCAAGAAGAAGCTATCGTGCAGCTTAGTGAGAAACCATATGTTGTCATGTTTGACGAAAGTATGAATAAAACGACAAAGAGCAAACAAATGGACCTTCATTTGCGATTCTGGACTACTGATGATGAATTTGGGATGTTACTAAACAATGGACCTCTCTATTCATTGGTTTCTCTCATGAAGAGTCATGTGATAACATTAATGTTTTCAAACAGTTATTATTTTCATTATTCGATATGATTCCTTCATGCAATGCATTTTGTTGTTTAGTGTAATCCAAACGTATGTATGTTATGTTGGCTCTGTTCTGCATCACAAAGGAACAAAACAAATGAAAATGCCAACTGTGAGCTTTGATTGTTTACATCTATATTGGCCAAACAGTGTTGGAAGGGTTATTGTCAGTTATTATACTGTCTCCTAATTTCAAAAAAAGGTCTCATGAAAAAGTATTTTTGCAGAGTTTACACATTTCACATAGTTGATAACAAATTGAAAACTTTAAGTTTTGATTTCCATTGTAGGAGGCAATAAATTGAGTATTCCAAAGAAATTGTGACATTTTTGGGTCTTAAATTATATTTGTTGAGGTCTTATAAAGGTCTTAAAAAGCATTACATTTTACTTTTGAAATGGTGCAAGAACCCTGGGTGGCGCTTCTTAGCCATTAAACTGACAATCAAGATGAGGACACGAACACCCAAACAGCTGGTAATCCATTCCACGAGTTTCTCGGTTTACTCAATAAATGTTGGAAACCACGATTGGTGTCCTAGCCTCCTTTCCGTATGTATGCCTCAGACCACATTTACACATAGCCGGGTATTTACAGAAACGAATATTTTTGCCCCTCCGTTTTCAAAAATAACGTCGTACACACAAGATCGTTTTCAAAAAAAGTTTCTGTTTAAATGAACCCGCATAAATACGCCCTTCTATGGAGGGATGCATCAACTCCGAAAGAGACAGTAGTGATGAGCGTGACATTCGGAAGTTCTCATACTATTCGTCCGGGAGGACGACTTCTTTCTCGAAGTTTTCCCACCAGACAGCGCCCTGGTCGGATCCAAAACGGTCGGCGGCGACGTTGGCAGGCAATGTACGTCTTGGGAGTGAAAGCAGTAGAAAGACTGCTGACCTCCGAGCAGTTCTTCGCCTCTGCTCCTAGATATAGAAAAGCAGTTGTGTTTGTAAATACAAACAGGCCTAAAGCGTTTGCATTAACATATAAATGAGCACTACCTTATAACAGCATCCATGATCAGTAAGCAAACTAACTGTAAACATAGGATGCTCACACGACGTGATGCATTTTTAGTCGCATACTGTGACGTTTGAGAACTTAAAACTCTGTTTGACCTAGTTCACACGCAAACACAAAAACGGAGTTTTCAGAAATCTCCACTTTGGCCGGAGTTTTTAGAAATGATCGTTTTCCGTGATAAAACCTCCGTTTTCGTGTAAATGAAAGGCCAAACCGCATGAAAATATATGCGTTTTCCCACCGTGTAAACGGGGTCTCAGAGTGCTTGTGGGGGGCTGGCCGACCTCAGGCAGATGGGTCCGGCCTTAAGTGCCTTGGTTTTGCTTAAGGTTGCCATTGTGCCTGCTCTAAGGGGGTCCAGGCTCTGTAAAGCGCCTTCAGACAGTTTTGTTGTTTGGGTGCTATATAAATAAAATTGCATTGAATTATTTAGGTGTTTCCCTCTGTCGAATCTCAGTGTACATACAATGGGAGGCCAGATTGGTGTAAATTCGAGTGATGCTTAGGACTTGGCAGTTGTATAGTGATTAGAGGAGGAGACTAGTTAGAGACCAGCTACAATCTACTCTACTGTTGATTAAAATGTTCATGAAGGTTCACTTTAATCATATTTGTCTTTGTGTAAGACGCCTACCCCATGCACTTTGTTTCATCCATCTTTCCCTGAAGGCCTCTAGCATGGGTGCCTTGGAAACCACTTCTTGTCTTCTATATGCAAATGTTTTGTTCATTTTTATCTTTACCAGCTCCCTGTTGTTCCTTCTCTTGACATCTGAGAGCAGTTCCCCTCTGAGCATCTCCAGGCTTGTCTCAGATTCTCCAATGGGAAAGGGGGGGCAGTAGTTCACTTCAGACCGCTGTGGACCTTCCCAACCATGTTGAACTCCTGGCCAGTGCAATAAAGTTTGAAATCTGCAATTTCTTGTACCAGGGGTTCAAGAATGTTGGACTTTAGTCCAGGATCTGGAATAAGAAACAAACAAACAAGGCTGACTGCTGTCAGTTTTTTTTATTGCACAAACGACTCACTGCAACACACACGTGTTATATATATATGTAGGCGACACAGGACACACACACGCAGGCCTGAGGTCGCCGTGAATTCAACTTCTGCCTTTAACCCATCCCGGATCGTCCCTCCTCCAGGAGCAGTGGGCAGCTTCTCAGCGCTCGGGGACCAAGTGAACCGTCCGTCTCGGTCAGGGACGGACAGGAGTGTTCTGTTCTTTTTGCATGTTTTTCTGTTGGGGTTCTTAGTGGAGGAAACCCCTTGTGAACAAGGGGAGAACATGCAAACTCCACAAACTCCAGAAGTGTGCCATTCTCTTTGTAAGCAGCCATTGCCCCTCTCAAGTTTTAACTCAGAATCATATGAGAACTGGGGCACATGGAAACTGACAGGCCAAGCTGATCTTGAGCTTGCCAAGTTTAGTGACTTGGGTGAGAACAAAACATCTGTAGCATGAGACCCATGAGATGACGATGATGCACTGGCAGGTGAAGCTGGAGACGGAACTGAAGAAGGTCTCAGCACATTGGGAAGCTGAAGAAGAACTCTCTATCTGGATTACTTTAATTGTCCCTCTATCCTGGAGTTCATCCATTGATGTGAGGTTTATGAACTCATTGCCGAATAGTGAATCCATGAGTTGAAGTCTGAAGGTACAATTAAGGTCACACTGTCTCTTTACCTCCTCAACAGGTTCCTGAACAGATCCAGGGAAACCATATTTAAACATCAGTCTTTTGGCAGTTGGTCTGTGTCAGACCTGACGCTGTCACAGCAAACCGTTGAATAGAGCAGTGGTTTTCAAACTTTTTGTGCCCAAGGCACACCAAAGGGCAAGCCAAAATCTCAAGGCACACCTGTATTCATATCCGTGCAAAATAGCCTCTATAGCATGTGTTATCACTCTGTAAACGTTTATTTGTATTTACTAATGTTATAGGGAAAGGTGCAATCACTGAGGGTCATTGAATTAGAATGAAGAAAAAAAGGGAGACTTGGATATCCAGTTGAATCATAACTCTTTGTATTAAATACTTGTAAAAAAAACAGTTAATGCATTGAGGTGTAGGTGGGTGTATGTGGTAAAGCACAAACAGAAAATATACATTAATACATAACTCTGTAGTACCATTTGAATAATAAATTATACAGGTAACTAGCCCTCGTGAGGCCAACAATGACAGTGTTTCACTTGGCATACAACGTGGCTTCACGTATGACTAGGGTTGGGTACCGAGAACCGGTAGCAATATGGAACCGGTTCCAATACAACCGGTACCTACCCGGACCGAAATGCAACGCAGATTTCGGTGCTTCATTTCGGTGCCTGAGCTAATTGAACACGGTCGCTAGGCAGATTCTGTGGGGCACATGTCAAACTGCCCCAGCTCCCAATGTAAACTTTGTCCTGTGTCGCTCACGCTCATTGGTGTTTTCATAGCAACAGTCTTATCTGATAAATGCCGAAATGAAGCACCGAAATCTGCGTTGCATTTCGGTCCGGGTAGGTACCGGTTGTATTGGAACCGGTTCTGATATGACAGTGAAGAGCAGGCAAGCACAAACAAAACTAGCCATCAACCTTTTAACAGAGAAAATACCGAAAGGTAAACAGTCAAAAGTGTGGCTGTATTTCGCACAAAAAGATTCAAACATCGCGACGTGCAGCAAATGCAACAAAATAATTGCGTGAAAAGAGGGGAGAGAAGGCAAGAGTCAACGGCAGATCAGCAACCGAAGACTGAAAAATATACGGAGATGACAGCTAAACTACCAACAGTAGTCTCTTGAAGGGGCAGTACACATTTTCTAGTACTCAGTGTGTTCAAGTAACAAGAGTAACTATAAACAAGATAGAAAAGATAGGTATAAACAAATCATAAAATGGTGAGGGTTTTCTCCTGTGCAGGTCATGCGATTAGTCAGGAAAGGTGTCGCATTTTGCCGGAGAAGGCAAATATGCTGATATTTCTACAAAAGAATTGCTGAAGTATTGAAGCTGTAGTGTGTGTACAGAGTGTGTGTGTGTGTGTGTTTTGTATTTATTTGTATTTATTTAAGTATAGTCTAAACTTTTGTTAACAGTTCATATATTATTTAAGTTTTAAGTTAAAAAGTGTTTTGTATTTATTTATATATATAATCTACTTTAAACAGTTCATATATTTGGCAATAAAAAAAGCCTTTCTTAAATGTCGTCAATCGTAATTTTTTTTATAAAAGTATCAGTTCCGGCACCGTTTAGGCACCGGTATCGTTTTAAAAGTATCGGTCATGTACCGGTATCGGATAAAAACCAAACGATACCCAACCCTACGTATGACTGAAGTGACCTATATACAAGGGTACTGTCATGGTAAAAAGTGACCGGGTGCCAAAAAGAGCCCGGGTGATGTAATATTGGCTTTTGAACGACTCTTGAGTGACAGTTGCTATACCAACACTAGCATCACGTAACCCGGACACTTTTTGGTCAGTCTCAAGAGTCGTTCGAAAGCCATCAGCTACTTGTTAGTCACTTAATATTGTGCCTAAAACTATTAAGTATTCCGTTTTAGCTACACCTGCCGGTATCCTGTACATCAACATTTGCAGTCAATACTACTTTTTGAATCGCTATATATTGTGGCTAAACAAATTTTTACCCGGTAAATAAAGTGTTCCATTTTAGCCGTTTACATCATCATTTGCATTGAAATTGTTTAGAGTAGAAATTCGTTTTTATGAAAAGGAGAAAATATACTGATATATATATATATATATACGGGTGTTTGTTTATCTACCGTTTTAGCAAGCCAGCCAGTTAATTTGCTCACATCTTAAATAATATACGGTGCTGTGCTTGTTCATATACCTTTTAAGCAAGCTAGCCAGTTCATTTAATAACATTTTAAATAATATATGGTGCTTGTTCATCTACCTTTTAAGCAAGCCAGCAAGTTAATTGGCTAACATCTTAAATACTATACGGTGCTTGTTCATCTACCTTTTTAGCAAGCCAGCCAGTTAATTTGCTAACATCTTAAATAATATACAGTGCTTGCCAGCCAGTTCATTTGCTAACATCTTAAATCATTTAAGATCTACCATTATTTGTTGATATAGGCCTATTTAGAAAGACTTGGGAGAGTTCATAGTAGCTTGCTAGCTATACACTAAGCTAAATAATGTGCCCCAGCTAACGGAGGAATTGCTAATCGCTAACGAGATGCTAGCGGCGAAACCGGTTGAAATGTACTTACTTTGACACTATAACAAACTTGTGAGTCAACAACTTTCCTAACACAGTCAAACATCAAGCACATGGTTGTTTTGCTTGGTTTACTGCAGGTAAAATACAGGCAAGCTGGTCTCAGGTAGCGAAGTATAATGCGAGATGCTCTGGGGTAAATCACGTTATTGAGGTAGTCTGACTTCCAAAAAGAGCCCGGGTGACGTAATGCTAACGTTGGTATAGCAACTGTCACTCAAGAGTCGTTTGAAAGCCAATATTACATCACCCGGGCTCTTTTTGGCACCCGGTCACTTTTTACCATGACAGTACCACACTATAAAAAAAACTTTAAAGACAACCAAGTACAAGAAAGTGCAAAAGTTCCCGGAGCAAGCTGCCACTCCATCCGAATGTGCCGTAAAGCAAACCAAAAACAATTGTAACGTGCGGAGTGGAGTCATATGACCAACGTGATTTCGATATATGGTCATTTAAATACACATCCCTTAACTGGGCAACAACAAGTACTGACTATGGCCTTTTTTTTTAACAACTAATGCCAAAATACAATTTGACAAAAAACTATATTACTCATCAAATATTTATTGACAAAATAATTCAAGAATTAATTTGAAAGTTTTGTAAAATGACTACTAATTTATATTTGAATCAGCATTTAAACATTTTATATTGTACGTTTGCTATTTAATATTAGTTATTTTGCCTACTTACAAGCTAGTGAGAAACATGTGCCTGTCGTTGCGCGCAGATTTTTTTTATTCTTGGTGGTACTGAAGAGAGGGCCACTCGCAAGTCCTGTTCAACAGAGAGGCGTGACCTCCTGTTGCTCTTCATGTAAACTAGAGTAGCTGTTTAATCGCGTGGCTGGAGATGGTTGGGTACTCTAATGCAGAAGCCAACCAAAACTCATCCAGTGGGAGCTCACTAAATTTGAGTTTCATTGTGCGGTCCATACGGAGCTCTGCACATTCCTCTCTCTCCCTCAAAATTAGCTTTTCTGTTGAGGATTCCTGATTGAATGGGTCTCGAATCCAGTCAAAGTCCTCGATGTCGGCCACATGTGGAAAGTAGCGCTCAAACCTGTCTTTTAATATCTGAAGGTGTTCCGCAAATAAAGCGCGCTCCCTAGCTGCCTGTGCCAGTGGGAACATCTCCATGGAGCCCTGTTCCAAAAGCCTCCTGCCACAGGATAAGCTTGCCCATAAACCCCCGAATCTTGTCTGTGGACAATAGGATGTTCTCATTCCTGCCCTGAAGCTTGGCGTTTAACTCGTTGAGATGCCCAAATATATCTGCAAGGTAAGCCAGCTTGGTGCACCATCTCTGATCCGCGAGCTTGTCCTTATGTGGGACAGGGTGTTCAATCGAAAACTCCAAAACCTCTTCTCGCAGCTCATACAGACGAGACAGGACTTTCCCCCGTGACAGCCAACGTACCTCTGTGTGGAGGAGTAGGCTTTGGTGGTCAGCTCCCATCTCAGCGCACAAGTTGGGAGACTAGGCGAGACATAAGAGGCCTTGATTTGATGTAATTCACCACCTGCACAGATTGATCCAACACCTCAGCCAACTCCGGGGGCATGGTTTTGGCAACTAATGCCTCTCGATGTAAAATACAGTGGTTTGTCACAATATTTTTGTTTTGTGCTTTCACCTTGGCAATAAAACCTCTCACTCTCCCCGTCATGCATGCCGCACCATCTGTACAAAGACTGACGCACATATCCCATGTCAGACTTCTCTCTTTTAAATAGTCATTAGTTACCCTGAATATCTCTTCCCCTGTTGTGTGGCTTTCCATTTCTTTACAGAAGAAAAAAGTCTCTTCGATTGAATTACCATCAACATATCTGACTTTTGCCAGAAGTTGGGCAGCCCCACTTATGTCAGTTGACTCGTCTACCTGTAGAAAAAAATGTGCCGCTGACCTGAAGTTTCTCCGTCAACTGTTGTTCTATGTCATCTGACATGTCGTCGATCCTTCTTTTAACCGTATTATCTGACGAAGGCACTTTTGATAAGACATTTGCGGCATCTGGACCCAGCATGACACCTGCAATTTTTTTTAAAGCGGGGAGGATGAGCGTCTCCGCTATTGTGTGTGTTTTTTTCTGCTTTGCAATAAGCTCCGCTAGCATATAACTTGCCTCCATAGCCTTATCAGACACTTTAACACAGTCCAACAAACGGTCTTGCTGCCTCTGGTTCAGATCCCTTGCTCTTTTAAAGAAGTTTATCTCAACATGAAAGGGATGTTTGGTTTCCAAGTGCCTCTTCAGTTTACTTGGCACCATGTTAGCATTAGCCAACTTCTCCCGACAGATGACACACTCGGGATGGGGGCAGTTGACATCCCCGGTCCAGCTGAAGCCATAAGACAGCTAGCTTTCGTGATACTGTCTACTGACAGTTTTTCTTTTTTTCTCTTTAGGTGGTTCTTCTACGCTGACTATCTGTGGTTTGCTCCTCACAATAAAGCGATCCATTTTCTGTCTTTCTGACGTTTGAGCAAAACTAGCTAACCGCAAGCCGTTGTTGTTGTTTGACAGGACATTCTAAGATAACATTCTTTGCGCCTCTGTGTGTTGCGGCTTCCCCTCTTTGCGCGAGAGCTGTTCGAACGCGCCACCAAGTTCATTAACTTGTATGCTGTATGTGCCACGAAGGCTGATATTTTGTTACAAATCTTATCTGGCGCTAAGCCATCAATTCTGATATTTTATTGCAAAATTTGTATGGCCGTCACAAAATCCCACGGCACACCATTTGGGGACCATCGGAATAGAGGATATTTGACATTAACAATGTAATTGAGACAGTTATGTACAGATCTTGACAAGTGCCAGTATTTCAGCATTACTCTGGATGAGTCTTGCGACATTCAAGACATGCCACAGTTGGCAATATTTGTGCGGTCTGGGTCAGAACACTGTGCAGTTAAGGAAGAGTTGCTTGACATTGTGCCGTTGAAAGACAGGACCTGTGGATCTCAAAGAGACTCTAATGATGGTTGTGGAGAGAGCGAAATTGACTCAAAACTGACTACAATAACTACTATGTTGGGGGCTGCAAATGGCCTCATAGGGCTATGCTAACGTTATCATCGTTTTCCAGACTTTTGGACATTTCACTGTATCATTCACCAAGAGTACATGGTGTCTAAAAAACTCAACATGGACCACATTTGCAAACCTGTGCTTGAGATTGTGAATTTTATTCGCACACATGCTCTGAATCAGGCAATTCAAAAACCTTGTTGCTGAACTCAATAAAGACCTTCCCAGTGATCTTCTTTTCCACTGCTCTGTGAGGTGGCTCTGAAGAGGCATGTTTAAAGATTTTTTTTTTTTTTTTTTTTTTTTTTACTTTTGAGCCCTGTGAAGCTGTTTATAGAACAGAAAGGCAAAGATTATCCTGTGCCACATGACAGTGGATTTCAGATTTGGGATTATTGGTCGACATCCTGCAGCATCTGAACAAGCTTAATGTGGATCTGCAAGGGAAGTTAAAATTGCTGCCTGACCTGGTGCATAGCATTTTTTCTTTTGTCAACAAGCTCAAACTTTTCCAGAATCTACTTTAAAAGAGAGTTCATGCATTTTCCCCCACTTGTCAAGGCGTGTGGAGAAACAGCTGATGTCAGAGCAGCACACTATGCAACACTGGTGGAAAAGCTGCAGCAGAATTTTGAGGATAGGTTCTACAGCTTGAAGCAAAAATGACCACACATCACATTCCTCATCAGCCCTTTCACTACAGAGTCAGACTGTTTGAAAGCCCCTTTAGTGGCAGATGAACCAGCATCTCAGATGGAGATGATCGAAACTCTCCGAGGATGACATGCCAGGGTTTTCGAACTGCAATACCCTTTATGACAATGTGCCTCAGTGTTCCCGTTTACCTTTCACATGTGTGTTGTCTTTATTGTTTCAGTTTACCTGTGCCTTGTTTGCTAGCCTTTATAAGCCACCTGATCTTTTGTGTTTTTGCTGAGTCTTGATTTGACATCCTACGGTTACGTTGCGTGAGTTTTTGTTCTGAGAATCCCTGCTCTAGATACTAATACCTGAGTCTTTTGTTCTTGAGCTCTTTTTGTTACCCGTTTTTGGATACCCTTAGTTGATACTGTTTAATTGGCCAGACTGTATTTTTAGTTGTCTGGATGTATTTTGAATTTGAGACCTTGTGGAAACTTCTGCCTGATTCAAGTAGACACTTTTTGATCCAATCCAAGCAAGACCTCTGCCTCTGCATCTGAGGCTATCACCTCCTCGTAGCACATTGGTAGGCAATCCATCTACTACGAGGGAGACCCGGATTCGTATCCCGAGTAATCCTTACATGACAGACTTGTGTGTGTTTTGCGGGAGGGAACTGTCATGGCAAAAAGTGACCGGGCGCCAAAAAGAGCCCGGGTGATGTAATATTGGCTTTCGAACGACTCTTGAGTGACAGTTGCTATACCAACACTAGCATTACGTCGGCCGGGCTCTTTTTGGATTTACCCCAGAGCATCTAGCATTATACTTCGCTACCTGAGACCAGCTTGCCTGTATTTTACCTGCAATAAACCAAGCAAACAACCATGTGCTTGATGTTTGACTGTGTTAGGAAAGTTGTTGACTCACTAGTTTGTTATAGTGTTATAGTGCACTTAACCCTCAACCCCTCATCATCAATGGTGAGGAAGTGGAGAGGACCTCCTGCTTTAAGTTCCTGGGGGTTATGCTCTCAGAGGACCTGAAATGGATGAGTAACACAACCGCCACAGTCAAGAAAGCACAGCAGCGGCTCTACTTCTTGAGAATACTGAAGAGAAACAACCTGTCTTCCGAGCTGCTTAAGTCTTTTTACCACTGTTGCATTGAAAGTGTCCTCACATACTGTATCACTGCATGGTATGTCAACTGCACAGACAAGGACAGGAAATCCCTCAGTCAGGTCATAAGGTCTTCGGAGAGAATAATTGGACTTTCACTGCCTCCCCTGGACAACATCTTTAGGACATGCTGCCTCCGCCGAGCATGTGGCATTTTGAAGGATAAGACTCACCCCGCAAACCATCTCTTCACCCTGCTACCCTCTGGCAGGCGCTACCGGGCCACTACAGCCCGCACCTCCAGACTGCAGAACAGTTTCATCCCCAGGGCCATCACAGAACTAAACAATCACACAACCCTCATACCCTCCACCCAGCACAACTGCACTTTTTTTAGTGGTTGCACAAACAAATTTCGTTGTGTATCCAATGCACAATGACAAATAAAGTCTATTCTATTCTATAGTGTCAAAGTAAGCACATTTCAGGTTTCGCCGCTAGCATCTCGTTAGCGATTAGCAAATCCTCTGTTGGCTGCTTTAAGAAGGTCCTTAATGTGTTGTGATTAATAGACATATCCGACGGCACCCACAATTTCATTTTCACAAAACAGGGAATGGTTTGCACCACCTTTAACTATAGAGTACAACAGGAGGAATTGCTAATCGCTAACGAGATGCTAGCGGCTAAACCTGTTGAAATTCGCTTACTTACAGGATACCAGCAGGTGTAGCTAAAACGGAATACTTCATAGTTTAGGCACAATATTAAGCGACTAAAAAGTAGCTGATGGCTTTCGAAGGACTCTTGAGACTGAGGCTGACTGATAGCCAAAAAGTGCCCGGGTTACGTAATGCTAGCGTTGGTATAGCAACTGTCACTCAAGAGTCGTTCAAAAGCCAATATTACGTCACCCGGGCTCTTTTTTGCGCCCGGTCAGTTTTTGCCATGACAGAACCATCACATTTTGGAGAAATGTGCCCACAGACAGATATCCTAATGTCAAACAGGCTGCACTCAAGCTTATGTCAATGTTTGGATCAACTTATGTCTGTGAATCATTTTTTTCTCCATTGAAACATGTGAAATCAAAACATCGCTCTGTTCTCACGGACACACATGTCAAAGAATTGCTTCGAGTGGCCACAATGGAATACACTCCTGAAAAAGATTGTGCAAAAGAAAGACTGCAATTAAGGTAAGAAAATATCAATGAAACTGTTAGTTAGGCTCTTTATGATGTCACTAGGCCCGTGAGTCACTGTTGTTAATGTTGTTGTTGTTATGTTGGCATCTTTTTAGGTTGTTGTTATGTACAATGTTGTCACAATGTAGGCGCCTGGATGGCAGCCTGTTTACAGTAGCTCTTTTACTTTTTTAGCATTTTTCAATATTTTCACAATTTTCATTGTTTTTTCTCCTTTATCACGGTTCTAGTACTGTGCACTTATATCGTCTGATACTTTTGGTTTAGTCTTTCAGTGAGTTTGATCAATATAGATTGATTAGATTACTTTTGCATTTTTCACGGAGAAGTGTATATTTAAGAGATGCTCCTAAGATGCCAGACTGCGAGCGCTCACCTGCTATATATTCCTGCGGAGATACAAAGGCACAGAAGAGGTAACAGAGCTGGAGTGAGAGTGAGATGTGAAGTAGAGACAACGGCACGAAGTCTGGACACACCTGGGCATTTGGTGGGTGACCACAGACAGCAACGCCCCTCCGATACCATCGCCAGCAACTGGAAGTTTAAGGAGTGCTCTGCCATCTGCTTCACCGAGACCTGGCTGGATGAGGGGACCCCTGATGATCACTTCTTGGAGACCTTCAACGAAATGTTGTATCCGAGATCAGCGACGGCCACGCCGTTTCTCAGGCGAGTCATCTGAGTGCCGTGGGTAGCAAGGAGAGTGGCTGCAGTCTGCGTACTGATCGAGCCTTGGAGTCTGGAGAGGATTCCTGATCCTGGGGAGGCGGTGACTGTCAGCGCTGGAGGCCCGATCTAGTGTAGTGGTCCCGGAGAGGTGACGGCTGTCAACGCGACAAGAGTTCCAGGGAGCAACAATGGAAAGACAACTGAAGCAGCTCGACTTTCGCTGCTCAACGCTGTTCCCGGTGAACAAGTTCAGCATCTCTTACACGGGTCAGATGTCGATTGTTTAGCAATGTCGGAATCATGGTTACATGAAAATTCGCCCAATGCAGCCATAGCTGTGCCTGGTTTCAACATTTTTAGATATGATCGAGGACATGGTGGAGATGGTGGCGTCTTGTGTTGTGTGGAGGATTCAATTAGCTGCAATGAGATATTGTTCACAGACAGTGATTTGGAGTGTCTGGGTCTTAGTGTGGTTCTGTTTCCAGAGATGTCTTTCACCCCTGCATCGATTACATCGAGCCTATGGGGTAAATCAGTCATATCTTTTATCTGTATCTAGACAACCTCAGAAGGTACCCTCTGATAGACCTAGCGGTCTCACATTGTTGCGACGTCTTCTATTTTCTAAATCCTTCACACATTTCCACAGGGTGTCTATGCGCTTGCTGTGTAAGTCAAGTCAAGTTTATTTATATAGCACATTTCATATGGCATACATAGACACAATGTGCTTTGAGTGGGGAGATGACATTAAATTATCTAAAATAAACAAACACACTTAGCAAAAGAAAAAATATATATATGTATATACATGAAAATAAAAACAATAAAATTAAGTGTTAAAAACAAAGACCTATAGTCAAGAATTAAAAGCTGAATAAAATAAAAAAGTTTGAATTCCCTTTTTAAAAGAGAGCACTGATTGCGATGACCTTAACTCCAGAGGTAGGCTATTCCAGAGGGTTGGGGCACAGTAACTAAAGGCACCATGTGCAGCATTGGTGTTTATTCTGGGGGTCGTGAGAAGACATTTACTGGAGGACCTTAGGCAACGCACTGGATCATAAAAATAAATCGGAAATATAGGGTGGGGCATGGCCGTTAAGTGATTTATAGACAATTCTTTGTTTTACAGGGAGCCAGTGCAGTGATTTAAGAACAGGGGTGATATGATTACATTTTGATGTTCTAGTGACTATTCTAGCAGCTGCATTTTGGATAAGTTGAAGTTTGTTTAACATCTGTTTTGTTAGACCAGCATAGAGTGCGTTGCAGTAATCTAACCGACTTGAGATAAATGCATTTAATGCATGTAGCTTGCGGTTGCTCACCAATTGCTGCTTGGTGTCCTCAATGTCAGATATTCGGCCGTCCACCTCGGTCAGCCGTTCTTGCATGGCGTTTTATAATTCAGCAGTAGTTTATTTTATCGTTGACACATCTGAAGCGACCTTATGCAGTGTGGTGCTAATTTTACTCACTTCAGCAAAGAGGGTTTCCAGGCTAGCATTCTGCTCAGCTCGTGTTGGGCTAGCACCACTGGTGTCAACAGGAGCAGGCTTCCCACGTGTGGACTTAAAGTATTTCGAGGAAGCCATAGTCTCTATTTCTGTGCTTTAGTTGGTATGAATTAACGACAGAGTATTCTCAAACAAAAAATCGTCAAAAAATATGGATAAATGAACGGATGAATTGACATTAATTCTGTGGGGCTTCTGGACAGCTTGTAATGTGCAACCATCTTACTCGGCGATCCCACGTGACTCAAGAGCCACCCATATTGATCATTAAAAAGCAATTTCCATCTACATTTAGTATTCAGACCAAATAAGGGGGGGGTGTACGGCCTGATTTTAACACATATATTTCATAGTACAATAACACCGTAATGTGAACCATGGACTTCTACAACAAGTATATTATGCTTTCCTTAGAATTTGAATATAAATCCAAAGAAGGGGTATATCAAACGTAAGACCATGGGTGCTATAGAACAGTTACTGGTAATTCTAGTAAGTAAATGATAGAACAACATTAGTTTGTTTATCTTTAACTTGTTTATTGACAAAATACATAAAAAAATGCAGTTCAGAGTGCTGCTTCGAGCTGGCATACACCCTTCTATAGAACTCAAATTTGAGTTCCTGTTGCTTGGGTCGAGGCAAGCGTTCCAGCACTGGAATTAAGCTTTTAAAGAAAAGTTCATTCTCATTAGTAGTTGGAACAAGGGTGCTGTCTCTATTCTCTACAGTAGAGTGATGTCTCTACTCTCTCATCACGACTGTGTACTCAATTTAGGCTACTACATTTCCACTTTATTGATGGTAAATTCATTTTTTCAAAAATTAAACTCACTTTCATAACCAATAATCGCCGCAACTTTCCTCCACGCATCTGACCTCTTCAATGAGTTCTTGTGCTCAGCCAGCGAAGCACTGCATTATTAAAATTAAATAGAAAAATAAATAATAAACATTTATAAATTAAAATAAATAGAACAAAAAATTATTTTCAAATATACTTAAATAAATTGTTATCGGAGTAATCAAAAAAAATATAAATAATAATAAATAATACCAAAATTGAATTATCTTTCGTTACAGCTATAAAAGAAAAAACACTGGGTGCTTTTGGCAGGGCAGCAATTTGTATGAAATCTATAGACTGTTTAAGAACATTTTCACATAAAACTTTGAACTAGCCTTTTATAATGCTTTAACCTGCAGCCTTCTTTCAGATGAGTATCTACATCATCAAGTCATTCTTGAGGGTCTGCAACCTGGGTGACAGTTTACCACTTTCTAGACCAAGTAAAATCTTTTGAGTGAATTCAAAAGTGTTGGTCAGTGCTTTGGGGTAGCTGAGGTGTAGTGCATAGATCAGTCCAAAGATTACCAGGAAGGCATCGCCAAGTCTGGGGAGGCTGACCACGGCATCACTTTCAATGACGACAGAGATTCTCACAGGGTGGTAGTGAACTGGACTTGTGTCATGGTCACTGATGACCGTAAGGAGGCCCAATGCAACACCATCAAGCTCTGGCTCATCAGACTTGTCCTCAAAGTGGTTCTCAAAGTGGGTTGGGGGGGGGGGTTGCGCAAACACTCTCCAGGGGGGCGCGATGTTACAGAGGGAGAAAAAAAAAACGACCGCCGACCTGTCACTGGTTAGTGAAAGCTTCCTCTGGCGAAATGCAAGGGGCTGGACTGAGACAAACAAATCAAATACTGTTTCGTTCCTGATCCACCAATCAAAACGGAGTTGCGCCTACGCTTCCGAGTATAAAAGTAACTGTAGGCATGGTAAGCGGACACCCTCACTGAGATTGACACCGCAGAGTTTGTTCGATTTCTCTTGTTTGCTTTATCATTGAGATATTCATTGCTTTATAAACAATCTTTTTAAAGACTCACTCCTTAGTAATACCTAACTGCACTTGCAGTAGGTCTATTCGTAGCCTATTCTAAGGAGTAATTTGCTCCACAGTCTTTTTTAAAAAGCTCGTAGCCCAGAGAGCTAGCCTTCTAGCTA
Source organism: Clupea harengus (assembly GCF_900700415.2). Lineage (NCBI taxonomy): Eukaryota > Metazoa > Chordata > Actinopteri > Clupeiformes > Clupeidae > Clupea > Clupea harengus. The sequence goes on along the minus strand of NC_045167.1, from coordinate 9,336,920 downwards.
GCTAACTTCTTCCAACTGCAGCTAGCCATTTTCTCCTTAACACCTACCTTTACATTTTTTGATCATCCAACGTGTTGCAACAAATAAAACACCAGCACTTGAATACTATTATGTGCTGTCCCTGTCTACATTGTGTACAATTTGTTTGGTTAGGAACCATTGCCTAGCACAGCTTTATCCATTATTCGTGTGCAAATTGTTCACAGCCACACATACAAACACACTCACAAGACCATGACGTTGAAATTAGAACTGTATTAACTTCACACAAACAAACAAAACTATGGACAAGTTTCTGATTCGTAAAAGTCAGGCAACCGATGCGCCAGTTGCGAAGAAGCCAAAGCTTCCCAAATAGGACGAGAGCTATTTGCAGTTTGGTTTTACCGTCACTGGCACGACTGAGCAACGTCCTCAGTGTGTTTTGTGTGCCGAGGTGCTGGCAAATGACAGCATGAAGCCATGCAAATTAAAAATCAGCTGCTGATCACCTTTCAGCGCTGAAGAATCAGTTTGGGTCCTATTTCAAAGACGACTACCGTTCATTCGCCTGGGTTCGGGATCCATTTATCTGCTCAGCAGACGAGCTGTCAATAGACATGCAAGAGCAGCTTATTGAGCTGAAGAGTGACAGTAGACTTAAGAATCTGTTTACCACCTCTTCTCTTTCGTCATTCTGGGTAGCAATGATGCCGGAATACCCTCAGCTTTGCGACATAGCCTTAAAAATGCTCCTCCTTTACGCGTCGACATATTTGTGCGAGGCAGGCTTTTCAAAACTGACTGCGCTCAAAATGAAATACTGCAACCGCGCACAGATCGAGGATGACCTGAATTTATGTATGTCAAACATTGCCCCAAGATTTGAGGACCTTTGCAAGGCAAAGCAGGATCATGTCTCACATTGACAGACCTGTACGATTTTTTTAATAAAGATCACAAGAGGCCCATAATAATAACAGTATCCTAATAATAGCAATAATAACACTATAATTCTGATAATATAATAATAATAATAATTGGTCGATAGTCATTAATTATGATAATAATACAATGATGGTGATAATAATGATGATTATTATAATAAGAAAGCATGCAGGCTCACATAGCTGCTAATATTAATAGCCTACTAATAGGCCTAGTACTACTGATAATAATGATAATGATAATAGTAATAATAACAATACAAATTATATTAATACATAGTAATAATAATTGTCTGTATGGGCCTAACAATAACAAAAGCCTAACCTTGACATGTCAGGCCTATCAATAACAATATGCTATCTATCTATCTATCTATATATGGTGGTGTAGTTGAGGGCGGTGGCGGCGGGCGGCCCCCAACTACACCTAACCAGCTTTGGGGGGGCCCAGCTTGCAAAAGTTTGAGAACCCCTGTCCTGAATGAATGATAAAGAGATACTAATCACAAACTAACACATGAAACAGAACAGATGACATATCATTTATCTTTCTTTAACCAAGTCCCATTGAAAACCAATACCTCTTTTACAAGGGAGACCTGGGTCTCATTGTAAGAGGTGAAAAACATAAGATCCATGTTCTGCGCACACGAATCAGCCAAATGACCAGAGAATCTAAGTGGTGTGAGAGAGACTGAAACCAAGCTAAAGGACATTTACAGGAAAATGTTTTACTGAACATCTTATCACTTGCCAATACAGTTCCTTTGTAGTGAGGAGAAAAAAAACAGACCATACACAAAAACTGTATGGGTAGACTAAACAAAGGTAAGTCCTAAAAGATATTAGTATTTTGATGAACTGTTTACATAATACACAGTAGAATCTGTTAGTGACTTAAGGAGACTCACTGTGCAGGTTCTGAAAAATCCAGAAACGTCCTCGTGCAGATACACAGGAAGGGCGTGGAGAACAGTCGTGCGCTGGGGTGGATGTCATGGATTTCCTATTAAGATAAAAACAGAATTGTACATATTGAAGAGTTTACTGAACAAAGCTGATTTTAAACAGTCCAATCAGAACATATGTCCACAAATAACCTGTTCACATCTTTAATGCCATCAGACAAATGGCAAACACAAAGTGGACTAATTTCAAAATTCACAAAGCTCATTTGAGTCATTGAACAAACAAACAAAACAACAACAACAACAACTGCAACAAAACTGTCCCTTGCACTTTTATTACTTTACCACTTACTGTTATACTTGCACTGCCAATGTAACAAATACATCTCACAGGATGTCTTTTTGCTGCCTTTTTTTGCACTACCATAACCTCACTTTAAAGTAAACTTATGCTGCTGTACATGTATCTGAATGTTTATAACTATATGTATATGTATATCTATATGTCTTGTCTTATCTGTTGTTGTGCGTGTGCACTTATATGTTTCACCGTGGGAGAGTGGGAAACGTTTTTTTCGATTCCTTTGTATGTCTTAACATGCAAAGTAATTGACAATAAAGCTACTTTGACTTTGAACCTGTTCGAAGTTCCACCGGTTCAACCTATGAAGTGTGCAATAATCTATTTACCTGTTCATCGTGGATTTTTGAAATTTCAGCCAGAGCATCTGCTGTCTTCCCAGTTTTTGATGCCTTCTGTCTGAATAAGGTCATCAGTCAAGGAAGACGGCGGTCAAGCTCAGCATAGAATGTGTTGGGCAAGTTCTGATTCGTAATCCGCTGGAACTCTGCATACAACTACATTGAAATAACAGCAGGAGGAGAATACAGCAACAACACTTAAAAAAAAATAACAGTTCAATTTGAAGAATCTAGCACACATTTATAAAGCAGAAAATAGCGGCCAAATGAGTAAGAATCACAATTTTCACTTAAAAAGAGAGAGCTGATCGATATTACCTCAGACTCTATTTTGAGAGCAGGCCAGAGGTCCATGAGCTCGTTCACTGTCCCATCCATCGATTGCGCCGGACCCATGGCGAGTTCCATCGCTTGGTACAGGAGTTGCGCTTAGACAACTACCAGTTCCAGCGGTATTTCAGGCTCTCAGTTGAGCAGTTTGATGATTTGCTCTCACGAGTAGGTCCCGGGATCACCAGGCAAGACACCGTGATGCGTGAAGCTATCGGACCGGCAGAACGTCTCGCCATTTGCCTTCGGTAAGTAAAGTTTTGGAGATACTTTTTTCTGAGTAAAAGTTTTTCTGTTCATGCACGGCATTTTATGACATACAGCGCCGTGGTATGCAAGCTTATTTAGCATAGCATTTTGTATACGACCATCTACGGAGTTTGGTCGCCATCTCTTTTTTTTTTAGCTTGCCGCTTTCTAGACGTGAGCATATACGGGATCTGATTGGCTAGCGCCTGTGCTGTCAGGTGTGTGTAACCCTGTGTCCACAGAGAGACTCTGGGTAGACACTTATCAACTAAACTACAATATCTGTCACTAGGTTCACTCAGGGGTATCTTATCTCTAGGTTCGTTTAGGAGGACTGCAGTAGTGCTTAATTACATTAAGATATCCACCCAAACCCACAATAACAACAGCAAACCAATCAGATGAGTATGAAATTATATTTATAAAAATATCAATACAGCATATGTAATTCCAGGATGAAGGGGAAGGAAGATAAATGCTACTAATAACAGTGTGTAATATACTAGTGTGTGTGTGTTATATTTCACTATATGTTTAAATGTATCTAAAAGTAATCTAGGGGGATGCTGATCTATAATGATCTATAACATTCAGTGTGGTATAGTATCTATCTAAAAATATGTAGTGCTGTAGTGTCAGTGTGTGAAATGGCTTATATATGAAATATCAATTAACCTTAACTACCACTAATAAAAACAGGTGGCATATTCTATTCAATGTAGTTAATTCAATACAATACAAAGCACAACGTTTCAATACAATACATATGATATATACAAATAATCAAAGAATATATACAAAGAATGTTGGATCCAACACCAAAACAAAATGTAATGCCTTTAACTGAGATCTCAAAAAAAAAGAAAGCTCGAGCTGATGTCAAAATCTGTGTGATCAAAATGTCCCATCCTACCACGCTCCTGTGGGATGGTCCAGGGGAGAACGCTATACTGTTTCGCGGGAATCAGTCACTCCATGGAACGCAGGCTAGCGCAGAAGAATGGAACACTCGGATCTTCACAATGACCGTTGATGCGGCATTCAGGGGTGGGGGAAAAAAACAGCCTGTACACACGTGTGTGGCGATTAGCAAATTTACATTTTTAGAACTTCATCGTTCACACTAGGACTAAATAGTTCATTGTCCATGTCATCACTTCGTAATTTTAACATACAGTGTGTATTTATGTCAAAAGACACAGGTATTTCTCTCCTTCATTTACATATAGGAGACCTAGCTTATTCACGGTTAGCACCATAGCCATGTGGCTAACACAGCTAGCTTACATGCACATAAAACACAGTAATCACACAAGTTTAGCAAATTACATGACAGGGAACATCACACTTATAGTGTATAGTATTAGTTGTCAACTATCCTGACTGGTTTAAATTACTATTAACAGATAATCTACCGTGAACATTTACCTAAGTGTCTACGTTTTCACATATAGCTAGACGACATCAACTCACCAGGATAAATTCAAAATGAACGTAATCTTCATGTAGTCAGTCTAATTATATTCTAAAGTTCTATGTTATATCTAAGCCACTATTTTATTATTAGATCTTATCAAATATCCCGATCTTGACTCTGTGTGTACGTGTCTCTGGGTTGATGGTGCGAGTGTGGGAATGCAAAAGGAAGGGAAAATGTATCGTTCTCCCTTACAGGGGAGGGCTTAGGGAGTGTCTCACAATACTCAGTACAATTGCCTATTCATGAGTACCACGTGACGTCACTGTGTTTAAGCGCCGCCATCTTTGTGTCCGAAAGTCTAGCTGAGTGTCGGTCACAACACAGACAATAGTCGGTCACAACCCGCAGAAAGTTAAAATGCCCTGCTTATGTTGTGCTGATGGATGCGACAATAGTCGCGAAAATTACCCAAAGAAACAATTTAATTGTATACCAAAATATTTAGATCGGCGGAATAAATGGTTGGCTGCAAATTAGAAGAGACAACTGGCAGCCAACATCTAACTTCAGATTGTGCAGTCAACACTTTTTATCTTCCTGCACCACTATCCACGGACATGTTGATTTTGTGTTCAGAGCCTGGGAATGACTGACATGTTAAGTGAAATGCAGCACGTTGATACAATCGTGAATAATTGCTGTGTCTTATCAGAGCTAAACTCTCCTGAGCAAGCTAGAGTGCTAATAGTTAGCGAGCTGTTTAGCCCTTCACTAAAGGCGTTAGCTACACCTAGCTAGCCCACATTGGCACTCTTAACCACCACTAAAATAAATCGGTTCATAATCGCTGTTTGAATTACTAAGATGTCATGTGATGACATACATATTTTTTGTCTCCAGATGCCATATCTTGGTGTCGTTCACCCATCCTGCAACTGCATATTGATGTACTTTTGAAAGCCTTCAGGCTATCTCCGGTGTATGGGGATGGATTGTGTACAAGATAAATATATATGTCGGGAAAGGACAGTTGGGGCAGACGTGTCGCAGACTTTAAGGGACAAAATAAAGTTGCCGATAATAAATATGGATCGCAGCCAATAATCAATGTTTTTTCTAAATATCGTTGTCTTTCTGCTTCATTCAGATGTGCTGTGTTCGTAGTCATGACTGTTCGCTGGCTAACTATGAAAGCTAACTAACTAACCACTAGAATTAGACAATACTACTTTTAAAAAGTCTAAATTTTAAGAACCTATCAATAGAAAACAATACCATTATTATATTTATATTATTATTATTATATTATTAATATATATGACTAACTAGCTACTATTGGGTACAAATACAATGGGAATAACGGTAGAGTTGGACACAAAGATGGCGGCAGGCTTCACGGAAGTGACGTCTTTGGTACTCATGAATATGCCACGGTGAGCTGACGTACTTCCGCCTAAAATCTCAGCCACCACGTTCACTTCCGCTGCAATGGCATCCATCGACCATATTCCAGAGCTAGTGAAGAGAAGAGAATCGAAAAAATTCAAATATCAGCGAAAATCTGGTACAACTGCCGAACACTGTTGTGTGCCTTTATGTCAGAACTCCAGTAAGTACAACGGTGTGCTTAGTTTTTTTTACTTTTCCTGTGGATGAGGAGCTCAGACGTAAGTGGGTAGTCGCCATCCGCATTTTAAAGAGGAGGACATAAGAGAGCCTACATCAGAGAACGGGCGGCGATTGCTCAAAAAGGGAGCTGTTCCAGCATTATTTGAGTGGAACAACTTCTCCCTTCCCCCTCCAAGACCGGGGGTCTGGGAGAGAAGACCGAGACCGCCACCCAAGGAGAACCTTCCCGAAAGCGCTGACGCATCAGGCCTAGATGACCATGACTGCGCCGTGGGTCCTGATCCCGCATTTGTGGACCTGGTGCTGGAGGAAAATGCAGCTCTTCGAGAGGAAACTCGCCAGCTGAGACAGCAGGTCGAGAGCCTTACTTTGACGCAGAGGTTCGGCATCCACCGTTTTGCTTCCTCGGAGAAAGACATCCGTTTCTTCACCAGGTAAGGCAACTTCAGCCTATTAACTCAGTGCCAAGGAAATGTCTGTAATGTTACCTAGATTGTAGAGGACCGTGTATTGGGTACGTGGCTACGTGTAGCCTAAAATGAACAGTGTTGGGTAAGCTACTTGGGAAATGTAGTGAGCTAAGCTACCAGTAAATGTAGCAAGCTAAATCTCCATGTGATGTCAATTCAACCTGTAGCTTATCTCATGTAGCTAGCTAGTTTTGTTGTGTTGGTTAGCTTAGAAGTAGCTCGCTACATGAGAAGCTACAGGTTGAATCGACATCACATGGAGACAGTCGATATGCCAACATACCAACATACTTTTTTTATTTTTCAAACTTCATGCCAGGAGAATTCTTCTGTGGTTAATAACAGGATAATGTCTACCGGTACCTGCAATGTTAGTGAAATTCATGACTAAAGATAGTTGGGAATGCATCATATTTGTTTATAACTTAATAAAGGTGTATACATTTAAAATGGGAATATCTACAAGATGCACACATCTCTATTCTGTTTCCCTAGGTTTGCATCACATGACCTTCTCATGCGTTTCTGGGCCTTGATCGAACCTTCTCTGCCATCAATGACGAGTGTAAGGCAAGCTCAGAGAGGCACACTCACTGAGGCAAACGCTACCATCCACTCCCTTCAGCCCATCGATGAGCTGTTCCTATTTTTAAATTACCTGGCCCTTGGCTCCAAGCAGCGGGATCTTGCTGACCTGTACGGAGTCCATCAGTCCACAGTCAGTCGGGTCATCACATCGTGGAGCAACTTTTTATATGCAGTGCTTGGCTCAGTGAGGATTTGGATACCCCAGGAGCAGATCCAGGAATATTTGCCAGCAGATTTCAAGGACTACCCTGACACTACTGTCATCCTTGACTGCACGGAGTTGAGGTGTCCGTGCCCATCTTCCCCGCTCCTCCAGAGTGAGGTATTCTCCAATTACAAGTCCCACTGCACTCTGAAAGGACTCATTGGGATTGCCCCACATGGAGCAATAACATTTATATCTGGACTGTATGCCGGGTCAATCAGCGACAAGCAGATCACACGTGAATGTGGTGTGCTTAAACTCCTGAAACCTGGGATGGCCGCCATGGTAGACAGAGGTTTTCTAATTGATGACATTGCACCGTGCAAAATTTACAGGCCAGCATTCCTGTCCGGCAGGTCTCAGATGTCAGCATGTGATGTTAGGGAGACCCAGGCCATTGCACGTCTCAGGGTCCATGTTGAGCGTTTAATTCGGCGGGTAAAGGAGCACAAATTCTTTGCTTCAGTAATCCCCCTCCGGCTTTTTGGAAGCATTAACCAAATTTACACCGTGGCCTGTCTCCTCACAAATTATGAGAACGGGCCTCTTGTAAAAGCATGGGCTAAGTAAGTGCTTTTATTGTAAATATCTTTGTGAAGTATTTTTGTAATTATTGTAAATGATCTTCTATACATACACATACACACGTGGCCTGTCTCTTCACAAATTATGAGAATGGGCCTCTTGTAAAAGCATGGGCTAAGTAAGTGCTTATATTGGCTTTTATTGTAAATATCTTTGTAAAGTATTTTTGTAATGATTGTAAATGATCTTCTATACATACACATACACACGTGGCCTGTCTCCTCACAAATTATGAGAACGGGCCTCTTGTAAAAGCATGGGCTAAGTAAGTGCTTTTATTGTAAATATCTTTGTGAAGTATTTTTGTAATTATTGTAAATGATCTTCTATACATGTACACACACACACATACATACATACATACACACATACATTTCAAAACTAATCAGACAAGTAAATACTGAGAAAGACATAAAAAAAGAAAAAGTCAACCTTATCCTTAATGGCGTTTGTTGTTTCATTATCACGGGTAATCCTCTGTATAAACATGTCCTCTTGTGTGTACACAACAAAGTCACACCAATGGCATCCAGAAATTAACATCTGGCCCTGGACTTGCCAAAAGTAAGGATGTGTTTTCCTGAGTTTGTGGTTTCCCCCGCTGCTCATAATATATGGGCAGTCCACATAGCTAGCTACATTCGGGCATTTTATCTCAACAAGTCCAAACACAGGTTCTCCATTCGGATCGAAGACAATCCCATCAGGGGATGCACCCATCCATGGGGCATCAGGGTGGATAAGGAACCCACATTGGTAATGGTTCACTTCTCTTACCCTACAGTATTCCTCAATGGCTGTGGGTTCGAGGTCCAACCCCCTCCTCATGTCTGCTGTCTGATGGGTAGGTCTAAGTAATCTCCTGGCCAGATTTTCCGCAGAGCTATGTGCCCTGGTGTGGCAGACCTCACGGAACTTAGTGGAGGTGATGCGGGACCGTCTAAGCTGGTGCCACTCTGCACATGAACTCTGTTCTTTTGTAGCTACTTCAATTTTGTGGGCTGTCTCCATAGGTGTTGCAAGGGATGCCATGTGATGGTGTTGTTGTAGTGTGGATACAAAAGAATAGGTAGAGGGCCCAAGCCTGTAATCACAGAGTGGCAACTGTGGGGGAGATGGGGCATCTGAGTGTGGGCAGGTTCTGGGCACTGCCTTGGTTGGCATTTGATAAGACAGTACGCTGCCCTCTTGAACCGGCCCAAACAAAGAGTCCACCAGCGGCACGTCACCGGAGATGGCCATTGTTGTGATCATGGGCGCCAGATAAGCAGGGAGGTCCTGATATATAACGCCAACGTTCAAACAAGAGGCTTCAGGCAGAGGTGATGTTACTCCTCTATACAGGTTACTCCTGTGAAAAAACAAAGGTGAGTATTATTATTGTTATTATTATTTAGATTCTTATAAAACCAAAGAGAGATTGTGATTCAGGTTTGATACAGTAAGTAACAATACAAACCTTATGCCTTCCATCAGTCTTCTTTCCCTTGGTCGGGCTGACAGGATGACCATGTCGTTGACCGGACCTGGTTTAATACCCTGCAGAGAGAAAATATATATATATTTTTTTTAATTAGGTAAACAAACTATACACACCAGCACACAAATAAAACTGTATTGTGAAGTTTAACAAGTTACCGTGCTTCTTGGCTTGTGCCACCTCTGTTCTGTCTCTGTGCAGCTGTGCACTGGTGGGACAGAGGTGAGCTTTTGCTGCGAGTATTGAGCAGTCTGATATAGGACAGCTGCCACATGGTTGCATAGGACGGTACCGGCCACACAAGAACACTGGCAGCTGTGGAGCTCTACAGGGCGTGAATCTCTCAGCACAATCTGTTACAATACACATGTGTTAAGACAAAAAATAATACTGCATTTGTAACACATTACAGGTGCAGTGAGCATAAAGAGATGTGTAAGCAAATAAAGTGGAGCATTCAGCTGACAGACCCCTATAATTCTCAAGCCCCTGGTTCTATAAATACCATAAACTGTTTAAAAAAACGTATTGGATAAATCTGACTATCAACAAACATATACATGCCTATGTGTGTCTTTGTTGAGAGTACTCAGCCTTACACATAATCTAGAATTACTGACTGCACCATGTATACAATCTTTAAAACAGTTTGAGAACTTTAAAGTTTAAGAACAGAACTTATATTGAGATGAGAAGTGAGATGTTAGGCATAAAAAAGTCAATTTAGCCTGTCTAGTCTACTTAATGGGTCGTATCCTAACACTGTCCATATTTCAATATTACCCTCACTTTACTCATTCAAGATAAGAGAACAGAAAGGTAAGTAAGAAAGGGTACAGAACTCTGAATGCAATCTAGTTTCCAGTGGCAGCTGGTGGTTATCAGGGAGTAGTATAGGTGGTGGGCCGAAGCCTCTTATCTGTTCAACTTTGCAATTTTAATTTGACACTATGGTTTTGACAAAATGGGCTCAAACTTGGTGGCAACAACTGGCTTATAGTTGAAAAACATACCAACTTTAGAAATCCAGGTCACCCCCAAATTTAATTGCTAAGTTGAACAGATACGAGGCTTCAACCCACCACCTAGTAAGCAAAAACACGTCAATACTACTTAAATACAATACTTGAGTAACTTCCTCAGGAACCTGAACTGAACCTGTGTGATGACTTTCCCTTACACTCAGACTGTGAGGAGGTTGACTTTTCCTCATTGAGCGGTAGCACTGACACCTAATTGTTAGCCCTGTCAGACCCTGGTTTGAAACTGTGATTAACATTGAATTAGGGTTAAATATATTTTATTAATAAGACACTGGACAAAATACAACAGTAACAAGGATGATTAGTGCAATGTCAATGAACGTTAACGTCCTAAATTTCCCTCGGGATTAATAATGCGGCGCGGCGGGGGAGAGAACTCTCGTAAATGTAGTACACCCCCATGATTTTTCTGTTGTCCTGTCCAAGATTTTGTGGCCTTCATTTTATTAGTTATAATATGCTGTTGCATGTTTGAACCAATAGACGGCATTCTGAGCTAATAAATAATGCAGTTCTGAACCACTTTAGTAGGCTTAATGAAAGAAAAAAAAAAGACTGTGATAACTGTTATAAGTGATAACTGTGACAACAAATTCGTAGCCTAATAAAAAATGTCACTGCAGAAGTGAGCAGTACGCAGCAGGCCTATTACATTTCCTCTGGGATGTTATTTCACTCTAGACTACTTAGGACCTTCTCAAACAATGGTCATGTTATATTTGTTCTAGTGCTGTCAAACGATTAAAATATTTAATCGTGTGATTAATCGCATTTATGTCACAGTTAACTCAAAATGAATCGCGATTAATCGCAAATTTGTATCTATTCTAAATGTCCCTTCATTTATTTTTATTTTAATGCCCTTATCAACATGGAAAAGTGGGTTGGCTTGCTTTATGCAAATTTTTTATTTTATTGAATACCAACATTCCCAAACAGGGCGGTACAAAATAAAATTATAAAGTGCACATTTCAGGTAAACAAGGACTCAGCCTATAGTGCAGTTAAACCATGGCTTAATATATATATATTTTTTTTTTCATGTTTGCTGGGAACATAGCAGTCAGGCCTCTTATTTCAGAAACAATGAACCGTAACAGCTAGGTTACCAATAAAAGGTAAGCCTACTACTTCTTTGCTTTCAGCCAGCTGCCTGTTGACATTTTCAGACAACAGTGAAGCTCCCTTCTTTTGCACAACACAACTTTTAAAAGTAAACTTTCAATTCAGAAGCTTTTAATCATCCATTTCGCCGTATCGCGCTCACCATTCACTCAAACCGTAACGTTAGCCCCTACTACATACACAGTTTGCGAGGCCAAAAAGAACGTCAATCTAAATATATATATATATATATAAAATCTCGCCTTAATCTCTGCAAAATTAACAGCGTTAAAATGGGTTTGCGTTAACGCCGTTAATAACGCGTTTAACTGACAGCACTAATTTGTTCCCTTTTTAATTAACATATTTAACACGACCTTATACCTGTCAAGTGTAATGTTTCATCACATTTATTTTTTCTCTTTACGTCTGACGTTTGAATGCAAGCCCAATGACACGATGTGATACCAGGACTACACAACTGCTAACACCAAATGATGGCGGTGTGTTCGCTTCTTTATCATTTAATTAAATTCTAGTCAGTGGAAGAGTTTTATTAGGCTATTATCATTAGCGTATTATTAGTAGAAAACATATAGTCTGTTACACTGTCACATGACGATAGCTGTGCGTAGGCCTGTGTGGACACTAGAAAGCTGTCGCGGACTTCGAGCATGAACTTGAGAACATCGGACAGGTAGGCCTATGATTCTCTGATAATATACATCATACTGTGTTCGTTACCTGGGGGGTATTCGTCGTAACTCACTAAGCGGTTTAGCGAGCTAATTTTCAGGCTAAGATAAAAAACGCCCCTCTTTTTGGTTCGTGGAAGCAACTTTTGATAAATCACCATAGTTACATATCGATTAGCACTAACCTGCTCCAGGGCAGGCTAACTTAAGTGTAGCTGGATAAGCTTGCCACACCCCCGGTAAAAGGAGGGATCCCATTGACCAAGGACTGATATTAGAGTTAGATTAGCGGAGGGAGAGAGTTCTTTGCGATCGCCAAGATCCATTATTCTTGTATGAGCGCTACCGATTCAGCCGACAAGGAATCATTCATTTACAAGACCTTCTCGAGTCATTTATTGCAAACACCACAGTCGAACATTGACTGTCTTGCGCTTTTTTGCGAGTGGTACATTTGTGTAGTGTCGGTGATAAGGAGAACAAAGCACTCATAATTATATGAGTGTTATTAGTACACCATAGCATATCATTATTGTAGAAAATGATTACGGTGGACTCATGATAAGAATAGAGAGAAATACAGCCAATTTATTTTCGCTGCTTCAATTTATTGCATTTGTTATTAATACATTTAGTCATTTAACAGACGCTTTTATTCAAAGCGACTTCCAAGGAAATGTAAAACTACATGGAGGAAGGAGGTGAGGGGATTTGAACCAGCAACCATGCAGATTCAAACCGGTAGACGAAACCTCTGTACCAGCTGACACTTGCCGTCAGGTATTCATACATAGATATCACCCAATAAACACCCCAACACACCTTGCTCTCACAGCGGTGGTGGTGTTGAATTTTGCCATGATTATGGTCTTGTATTCTTCATAAGCGTTCATGTTCATCTCCTACTCGCCAGCGGAGAAAAAAAGAGCCCTTTTCTTTGAGTTTAGAACCATTATACCGTTAGAAAATCATGGTTTTGGTGATCGACCTTTCCTGCCTTTTGAAGTAGGACGTGCACGCGCAAATGCCATGATAACTTTAGCCTGCTTGAAATTAACCACATGATTAGGATGCGGGTCAGCCGTTAACGAACCGATATTTGCTGTTCTCAATCAGCTCGCTAATCTTAACTGGCTAAAAGGCCAATTGATTAACTTAGCTTCAATCCTACGACGAACGTACCCCTGTTGCTCCTTGGTGACTGATGTCAATATTGACATTGCACACCGTGCAGAAAGCATGGTAGGGAAGTCTGAAAAGAACGGAGGCATAGCCATCTCTCCTGGTAACTATCAATGATTTTTTTTTAGTTGCATGCGATCTTTTTCTTTTGTCCGGTGGTTCTGCCATGGTAGCATACTACAAGGGTTTGTCTGAAATTAGTAAAAACCCTAAGAAAGCGTAACGTCAAATCATTTGTAACACAGCAGACACAGATCTATTTGCCATTTTAAATCGATGGCGAACATGATATGAAGACCGCATGGTTAACATCGTTGGGCTAAAATTAATTTAACGTCTTATCTCTGCAGTACTCTTTAGTTTACCTTTCAGTGATTTTTAACTTTGTTTAATATCCTCACTTGAAGAATTGGCAGATGTGGGCGAGAAGGGAGAGTTAGGTAAGTATGAATGAAAAATTGGCTAACTGAGACCTAAACAGTGGTTGATTCTACTGACTGCAGTGTAACCTAGTACTCTCTGATTTCGAGGGTCAAACAGGGATAGTAACGGCAGGGGGTCTGTGATTGGTCAAACTCCTCTTCTGCTTCTTGCTCTTCTGCAGCTGCCCATGTACGCCTTGGCGACTCGACACAGACAGACTTTGAAGGTTAAACCCGTTGAAAACCGGCAATGCATTATTGAGCGTTATGCGTACTTTTAGAGCATCAACTCGTACCCGCGTACTTTGATGTCAAAATGGGTGCCAGGTACGCAAAATGCGTACATGTTGGCAGGTCTGCATATGCATGAAAGGCAATTTGATTGGCTGACGAATGCATAGCCGCACGAAAAGTTGAACATTCTTCAACTCTTGCTGCAAGCAAAGCATGAAACGCAACGCACGGGAACCCAACGAAGCCATAATTCAGTTCGGCAAAGGATGACGTCACCCCATTCAAAGTGAATGGAGATCTGTCAAGCCTGACGGATCAACGCATTCCAACGGAAGCGTGTGAATGCTCTGAGAGACCTTTCACACGAACGCGTTGGAATGCGTTGATCCGTCAGGGTTGACGGATCCCCATTCACTTTGAATAGGGTGACGTCAACCTTTTGACGAACTGAACGGAGCCACAATTCAGTTCGACAAAGGGTTCGTTCAGTGGGGTTCTGTTGATACCAGAGACGTTATAGTGAGATTGAAAGGTCAACAAACCAATCACGCCACTAGCAAGCTGCATACCTTGTAAGCAGTAGCATGCTAACATTAGGTAGGGTGCTCACACACCTCGCAAATCCTATCAGACGTATTTTTCAGTTACAATAAAGGGATTTTTACATTGTAGTGTCTATTTCTCGGTAACTTAAAAAAAATCTAAGCAAAAAAAAAAGTCAAACAAACAACTTTTAGGTACAAATACGATCATCTACAGAGTTTGGTCGCCATCTCTTTTTTTTTTTAGCTTGCCGCTTTTTAGACGTGAGCATTTACGGGATCTGATTGGCTAGCGCCTGTGCTGTCAGTTATGCATTGCCTCTCGAGAAGTTGAACATTCTTCCACTCTTCCCTCAAGCAAAGCATGAAATGCAACGCACGGGAACCCAACAGAGCCACAATTCAGTTCAACGTAACACTTAGTTATAACTTAACATTTACACTTCCCCACTATTAGGTGCAAGTTCCGTTTAGTACGTTAAAATACGTTACCCAATACAAAATACATCTATCATTAGTAAACTGAGACTATGGCAAATACAATTTAGCCTGTATCATGAAGGGAAAGTCCCTCAAAACACGCTGTGCCACTAGCGGAATGGGGGGCGAGGGGTAGCACTAGCAACAAATTATTTTAATGTTTTAAACACCAATTCTTAAAGTGGCATTATGCAGTAGTTGTACATCAGGATAAGGGTTAGGATAAGCAGTTTTACCTTAAAATAACAGCTTTTGCCATTGCCATACCAGGGTCCGTAGGCATATTACTGCTAAATGTAGGTTTGCCTGAAGCCACCCGGTTTCTACTGTCTGCTGAACTACTAAGTAGCTTATTTGCCGTCTTGCTTTGTCTTGTGCGTTGCACTTGCTTGATGTTTGACTGTGTTAGGACAGTTGTTGACTAACTAGTTTGTCATAATGTCAAAGTCAGCACATTTCAAGAGATTTCGTTAGTTTTAGCCGCTAGCATATCGTTAGCGATTAGCAATTGTTCTGTTATGCTACTTTAACTTGTCTTACAGGTGTGGTCAGCGGACACCTGGGGTTAGAAAGATGTGCCTTACTTTGCAGTCATACAGGTGTGGTCAGCGGGCAGTGCGCACGTTGCGCTTGTAGGAAGTCCTTTACGGTTCCCATGTGCGCCGTGCAGTCTGTCAGCGGACACCTGGGGTTAGACGTGCGTTGCAGGTTGTTTAACAGTTTTTACAGGTGTGGTCAGCGGACACCTGGGGTTAGGTGTTTTTTGTTGTTGTGTTTACTGTTTTTTGTAAGGGGACAGGTAAGTTTTGCTCTCCATTTTTCCCTTTAAAGGTATGTTCTATGTGTACCATGTTCTATGTATGTCCCTGTGAAGTTTGTATGTTTTTGACATGTCCTTGTCATATACATACACATTTGTCATTTAAAAGTATGTAACCATCCTTTGCTTTGTCATTAACCTTGTCTTGTCCTGTCTCACTAACACCCCACCCATAACCTGTACCTTCACGTGGTGAGTGGGCTTTCAACTAAACAGGTCTGGCTTTGAATGGTGTTAGTAATCATGTTTTTAAAACCAGTATATGCTTTGCAGTATATTTCCACAGGTCTACTGAATGGAACACATCAAGACTCTTACACAAAAACTCTTAATTTTGACTGACCACAGCATACAAGACCCTCCACCTGAAGACTGGCATCTATCTTCCTACAATCACCTGACACTGAATGTCTTGCATCGAAATAAAAAAAACACATACACTAGTTTTTTCAATGTTTGCTATTGAATTTTATTTAAATTCGTTCAGATGTTGTTTATCATGTGTGTGCATATACATCTGCACCCTGGTGTAATTACTGCACTTGGTTTGGAAAATGTATGTATTGATAGCTCTACTGTTGGCTGTTATGTGTAAGTACTCAGCTGTCAGTCCAGAACTTACATTTCAGAGCAGTTATGTGTCACTGGCAAGATTATGTCACTAAATTAATAGATTTGTTTCAAAGACATTAATTGGATTACCTTTTTTAGAACCGAATTTCACCAAGGTTTTCTATACCTCTGTAAAACAGTTGACTGGTTGTAACCAAGATTAATGTAAATTGGGAGGAAGGTTGCTCTTTTCTTTGCAAACATCTTTTTTTTTGCCATTTTCGGAAACTGATTTCAATAACCTGTAGTATGCATAGGAGTTCAGGGGGCTTAGCATTTGCTTGATGCTGCATCGATGTGCTATATTGTTTTGTATATATTTTGCATTTCCGCATAGTGTTACAGACAGTTAGTGTAGCCACTTTGAGACATGAGGAGTAGACGTTCAAGGTAAGAGACGTGTTGTCAAAATTAATTAAACCCTATGCGACCAAGATACGATGTCAATAGGTTGACTACCAGGCTAAGCTAACGCAGCGTTTAGCTACGTTAGCTTGCAGCTATGTATTTTACACGGTTGAAAAGTTCGGTTAACAAGTCGGTTGTGTGTTTAGCCATATGACTTCGTAAAAGTTCGGTTAACAAAACAGATGAGTATTAAACCGTATAACTTCACAGAATTAAAATAATAATTAAAAAACGATTGTTTAAAAGTCAGGCAAACGACATTGTAGCTCAGCGAAAAAGGTCCTGGTATTAGCCAATCAAATAAATGGAGTTTTCCGTTCTTGCCAAGTAACTAGTCTTAACCAATTAACATTCTAGAATTACATCCAGTAGGCCGATCGTCTAGGGGTCTACCCTTCGTCTACCGACAAAGACTTTCGCTGTACTGGACTGGCACTTCAACAACTTCATCCACCATCTTTTTTTTATTTGTCTCTGGTCAGGGAGCTGGCGCACAGAATTATAGGTAATAGACAGCTTCAAGGCTGCATCGATGCTACCTTGAAAAATGACAGTCACACGGACGATTTCAAGGTATCTTATAAACTCGGAAGAGATAGAATAAGAGTTTTCGAACAGTCCTTCCCCCTTATGCTTTAAGAGAAGGAAGGACGTAAGACAGCATTTTAAGAGTTTTCGAACAGAGCCACAATGTAGGTTTAACAAATACTGAACTAAATAGCCCTAAATAAATGCCGTTACTGATACCGTTAGTTACCATTTTTAGCCTACCACTATGGCACAAGTACGGGGTCAAACTTTTCTATATTTGAAAAGATGTTGCTGACGAGATGATGGCGAGTTTGGGGTAACAATTGAGGATAAGAGGACTGATAGCAGTACGCTGGAGAAGAAGGGGGGGAACTGGGTCCGGTTAGCTGAGCACTTCAATGGCTCAACCGGTATCAAGGTGACGAGGGACAGGGCACAACTGAAAGCCTGCTGGAAAAACCTCAAGGCTAAAGCCAAAAAAGATGCGGCGGGAGAGAGCTGTGGTAAATTTCAAACCGTAAATATGTAAATATTATGAATAGCAGGTTACAATAATTGCTGTCACCCCAAGTAAGTTATCACTCTGTCCAACGCCATTAGTTGCAGCAATAACATGACAAAAATGACGAAAGTAGGCTATGATTTTGCCTACAAAGTATTTGTTAGAGCCGATGCATTACATACCCCTCAGACAGGGGCGGACTGGCCATCGGGGATACCAGGGGATTCCCTGGTGGGCCGACGGTCCAAAATACCTGCCCACTTCCATCACCAACCGGCCCTCCCTCTGACATCACCGGTACCACCAACTATTTTCCATATTACACAGAACACGTATAATTTGCTCTAAGACCTTTAATAGTCTAAAATCACCTCATTTTCTGGAGTGTCTTCTGAAATGTGTTCTTACAGACTTCGGAAGTTTAACGTAAGAAAAGATCTCCACCTTATTAATCAACGCCTGAAAATGGGTTCTCACACAGCCGAAGTGTTCTCAGCTGTGTGGATTGAGGATGAGGATTCTTAAATTGAACGCACACTCTCGTGCACCTGGATTTGCATACATACACGCCCCGCCAGGGCACGCAACCGTAGTGATGTGTGCAGTCAGCCCTTAGCCCTTCTAACACGGAGCGGCCCCGTGGGGCATCTGGTGTTTTTTTTGTTGAGGAATTGCATTCAAGAAAACTCTGGGCCATTAACGGCTGTTATTTCGCAATCTGAAATTCTGGTCTAAATTCAAAACGAATCCCAGATGAGAAAACGTTAATGAATGCCCTAAAACATCGTTAGTGGAGTTCAGAAGAAACTCCTTCTTAAATTCATCTGAACTGCGTTCGAGAATTAGGCTCATGGTTTCCATCTTCTTTACTCATCTACCGTAATTTCCGGACTATAAGCCGCTACTTTTTTCCCACGCTTTGAACCTTGCGGCTTAAACAATGACGCGGCTAATTTATGGATTATGATACCTGTGACTATACGGTGGCTTTGTGGAGCTAGGATGCTAGCATGGATGCAGCCGCATGGATGCTTAGCTCCACGCAATTTCTCAGTATCTCTCAATAACTTAACTAATGTCAAAATAACCACAGTCTACCGGCGTAGACAGAAAACAACTCAAAACACTTTAGAAAATATAATAAAAGTTTACAACAATACAAATCCAGTCTTCAAGTTCTTTAGCTCACTGGTTTCAAACTAGCGTGTGTCTTCAATCTAACGTTCTACCTGAACAGGAAGAACTACCTTATTTCTGATTGACTCTTGCAACTGTGCTCTCCTAAAGCAACAGTGCACTTATCGTAACTGGCAAAACTAATAATATGCATCACTATTGTTTTACTTTTGATATTAATTTTAGCCTGTGTAAAGTTAATTTGTTTCAATGTACCGGTAGGCACCTGCGGCTCATAGACATGTGCGGCTTATTTATGTTCGAAATAATAATTTTTAAAAAATTCAGTGGGTGAGGCTCATATACAGGTGCGCTCAATTTTCCGGAAATCACGGTAATCTTTTCCGTCAGTCTTACTTTGTTTTAGGTGTTATTAAATGTCAATCACTCTAGCCTACATTTTATTTTATTTATTTTAAATCTTTCCTGTTATTGTATATGTAAAGCACATTGAGTTGTATAAATAAATTAATAAAGTTGCCTTGTCTACTCAACACTTGCGTCACTCGCTAGCAGACAAAGTTGTTTTTGAGAGTGAGAACATGTCATCGGCACCAAAACGTAAAGGTGGAGCTGAAAAGCTCAGGGAGAAAAAGAAAATATGTCTGGAGGAAGGTGCATCAAAATATAAAAAAAATCTCTGATTTATTTGGGAAACCACCGACTGGTGACAATGATACGACGGTAAGTTGTGGCGTTGACTTGGCCAATGTTAGCTTGCTTTTCACAGATGAGGTAACGTTCCCTACAAGCTAGCCTAGCTAACGTTAGGTAGATACATGTCCAAAATTGAGACCGTTATGATCTGGTAAAATAAGCAAGCTGGCGCTGTTGTCATCATCGAGATTATTATAAGGTATTTTAACATGTTAGCCGTAGTCACTTGCAATCGATGAGCAAGATATCCATGGTGGTAGTTGTAAAGTGGGCAATCTTATAATTTCTAATAATTTAACCAGCTAGCTTGTTATGCTAAAATCAACGTGTTATACACAACACTTACATTATAAACGATGTTAATGTGTTATCTAGATTGATGATTCTGCTGCTGGAAGCAGCAGCCAGGGGCCCCAGAGCCAAGATAAGACCCAGGGTACAAGGTACACCGTAATTTACACTATTTTTGTACTTAGTATATTAAAGTGTATTTCAATTTAGCACATGTATTTAAAGTATACTTATCAAATACACTTTGAGTGTACTAACCAATAGTGGAAAGTTAAATACAAAAAAGTATACTTAGTAAACCTAAATGTAATATATTCACCAGGCCGAAGTCAGACACATTTGACCTCTTCTTCCGTTTTCATCCCCAGCAGAAGGCAGACAAGGCTGTAGTGCAGAGACGGCACAAACAGAAAATAGCTTTCATACAGTCAAGAAAAAGAAGCCCTCTTCTGTTCCCTTTGTCTGGCCTTTGCTAATCCCACAGAAAGAGGAACACCTCACTCTCTGCATCGAAAAGAGCAAGCAGTTGATGGGACCACTGATGGGGCCTCTAATATGCAAGGCCAATATAAAGGCTTCTCTGCACTGCTCTCCGAAAAGTGCCCGACTCAAATCCATGTGTGGTGCTATTCACACATCCTAAACCTTGTGCTGTCAGACACAACACAGTGTGTACTGGCAAGTGGCTCTCTTTTTTCCCTGATGAACAACATCGCTGTCTTCTTCAGAGAGTCCTACCAGAGAATGAATATCTGGGAAAAGGACAGCAAAGACCCAAGACGCAGACGTCCCACCTCGATAGGAGAAACGCGCTGGTGGTCCAAAGATGCAGCTGTGACAAAGGTGTTTGGCTCTTTCGGAAAGCCATACGGGGCCCTGTATTTTGATGTCCTCCACACCCTCTCAGCCATTCAAGATGGAGAGACCATCAATGCCACGGCACGAGTAAATGCACAGGGATACATCGGCCAGCTTCTGAAGTATGACTATACTAACAGCTCAGATCTTCCTGCGAATTTTCCAGGTCACGTCACCAGTCTCAAAATACCTTCAGACAAGTGGAATGGACATCCTGACAGCTCATCGGATGGTTGCGGCTGCAGAAGCAGAGCTGAAGGATATGACCAGAGATTTTCAGAGTGTCAAGACAGCGGCCGACAAATTCGTCCAGTGGGCCAACAATAAACTACAAGAGCAGAGTGAGGAGACTGAGCTGGAGGTGGAGACCACTCTGACACAGAAACGGGGGAAGAAGGAAGAAATCCATGCCTGGAGAGATGTCCCGAGATGAGGATGTGACCGATGCCGAAACATCTTACAAGATTGAGGTCCACAATAGAATCATGGACACAGTCGCAGGAAGCATGCACCAGCGTTTCCTGAAGAATGGCACTTTGTATGCTGATCTGGCGCTTCTGGACCCGAAAAACTTCAGCCAGGTTACATCTTGCGGCGAAGGTTTCCCAGAGGCAGCACTCCAAGAGTTGAGTAAGTGTTTGCTGCCATTTGATGACAGAGCAACAGAGGCAGAGTTACAAAGCGAACTGTCCAATCTGTTGCTACCGAGTTCTGAAGCAGTACAAAGTCGCCCTTTCAATTCCGAAACAGCTTCCCATTCTCACCACCTGGGTTAGTATTGGGAATGTGGGTGCAGTCAATAGCCCCAATTACTCCCAGAAAACCTGCTCTCCCAGAAAATCCAGATCACATACGCAAGGAAATTCAGGTTTTACTTATTTTCCGCGACAAATGCTAATCAATTCTTAACTGTTATAAAATGCAGTTTTCTGGATGTTTTTGTTGATATTCTGTCTCTCACTGTTAAAATAGACCTACCATTACAATTATAGATCACACATTTCTTTGCAAGTGGCCAAACTTGCAAAATCGGCAGGGGTTCAAATACTTATTTTCCCAATGTAACCCTCTTACATGCAGGACTAGGGAGAACAGTCAATGTTCCTGAGGGTGATAGCCATAATGAGGTACTGTGTGTGGTTTAAGATGTCTGTATGATTTCATTTTAGGGACTTTTGGTATTCTTATCTGAGTGGTTTAAATTCACAGATCATGGATCTTCTCTGTGAGGTGTACCCGAAGTTGCGTGACCTAGAGAGGGCATGGATGGTACACAAAGCAATGGGTAAGAGCATTTAACTCCATCTTTTCTGTGCTTTTCTATATTATCTTATTAACTGCCATCAACATGGCTAATATTACATTTCAAACAGGAGGGTCTGGACAAAGGTGACTCATGTTAGTGTCACCTGACGAGTCTGGTTACACCGGAGCTGGCCTAGTGAAATCCTGGGGAGGCAAGGGGTGCCTATATATCATGCCTATACAAAATGTGCTGGACACATCTCCCCTTCCCTTTTCCGCCATGGATATCAGCGCCATGCCCAAGGCCAAATGTGTGTCATGCCACCAGGACGTGCCATTGCAACTTCTCAGCCTCCATGCGGAAACATGCTGCAACATGCTGCAATGATATTGAGGAGGTACAATTAATTGCAAGCTTTTCACTCCTTAGCATCACAGAAGATATATTGATGTCTCTGTTTATATACAGGGCCATGTACTTAAACTATTCTTTGTCATTTCAGGTCCACCCTGTTTGGAATAACAATGATGATTGTAATGGCGATGAAAATTAGGTGGGCCACATAATGGTTTTGAATCTACCAAATATGGTTGTTATCATTGGTATTATTTATTGTTTTTGCGTTTTATTTTTCACAGACTGAACCATCAAGGTCTTTATTTGGGCAGATGCCATTATCCCTTTCACCTGCACATCTGATATGCATGTCTTCTTATCTTTATCTCCCTTTATCCCTTATATTTGTAGGGTTTTACAGAGTGTCCATCTGAGACATCTGATAAAAAAGTGAGCACAAACCCAAGTTGTCTTTAAATTTTGGTGTTAGTCAACTTGGACTATGCTGTCATTTAAATTTAAGTTCAGTGACAGATAGGCATTAACAGGTACCCAATATTTGTGTTATACTTCCAGACCACTTGTCCCATCTGTCAAAAGAAGATTGGCATTGACATTGTTGAAGTGCATGCAAGCTCTTGAGGAGAAAAGTATGTTTTAAGTTTACCAAGCACTTTCGGAAGTAAAATCCCACATTTGCTGCTTCTTTGCCTGAGTTTAGTACTTATTAAATCATGTTCAATTAAATTAGATTCCAGGGGTTAAAGTATTCCAGCACCGTGCCGGATTTCCGGCGTGCAGCGTTTGGCTGCGGAAAAAAACACGTCTCGATATCATCACCAACACTTTCGAGTTTATGAGTTTGGCTGCCAATGATATGAAAGGAGCACAACTCTCCCGCTCTCAAAATAACATTATTAGCCAATCAGAAGTAGATTGGGGCGGGTCTTGGGAAAATGTGCTTCAACCACCGACTTTTCTTTATCGCTCTGCCTATGCTGCGTAGATGCCCGATTAGAGAGACACCGAAGGAGAGTAGGATGGAGAGTAAGTTCATGAATCCTGGGGAAGATGCCCTCCTAGTTGATAAAGGATTGGAAAGAAAATGGCGCTGGGCATGGATAGAAAAGATAGGGAAGGACAGTAAGCCTTTTGGTAGCTGGTGTAAGAAGTTAAGAGAAGCAGGTGCTTGCTTCTGCACTTTGTGCCCGAGAAAGGTACTATACGCAACTAGCGGGGAAAAAGTGCTTCCACGTCATGAGTTAGACCCCGTTCATAAAGCAGCTGTTCGCGTTTTCCAACACACAACGCTGTTACCGGGAGCAACAACCACAGCTGATGTACCGGCATCGATAACTGACCGTGTGTGTGACCTGAAAATACGCGTGTGCACGTTCATCGCAGAGCACGATCTGTCTTTCAGGGTCGCCCAACCCCTGGTCAATTTATGCCAAAAAATAGCTGAAGACAAAATTGCTGTGACTAAACTGTCAATATATAAAAGACGTATTTCGGAAAAACTATAAAACAGCATGTTTTCCTTAAATGTCGACTAAGCCACCAACAAGAACATGGACAAAGTCCTCAATGTCCTCGTTCGTTTTTTTTGATGAAGATGAGAATGCAGTAAAAACGCAACACCTGGCAAGCGGGAACATGAATATAGCCAATGCCTCAAGACTTATGCTAGAATTAAAAGATGTCCTGCAGTCATATGGTTTGCGGCTGCAGCAGGTCACCAGTATTCTACTAGACAATTGTGCAGTCATGAGGGGAAAGAAGACTGGACTTGAGACACAAGTGAGGAAGGAGAACCCGTAACTCCTGGACATATCTGGAGACACTATCCATATGGTGTCCAATGCTGCCAAGGCCCTCATTCTTGGTATTGCAGTTTCAAAAGTCCCACCATAATCTGCAACCATTCATTTCTAAATGTTTGTTTGTTTGTTTTTTTGACCCTGCAAATGTGTCCATGCCACAGGACCCTCCCCCCCCCTCCCCTCCCCCACATAAAAAAAAAGTTCAGGCTCAGGACCCCTGAGATTCACTGAAACTGACTATGTGAGAGCAGGTCATCAGACTCAAAGGTACTTTCTGAAGGCATGATTTAATACCTGAAAGCATGATTTCACATTTGAAGGCATGATTTCAAATCGATCTTCTTATCTGTTTATTTTGCAATCATCCCCTTTCCCCTACATTCTCCTCAGTGTGACCAGCATATCCAAGTTAATCGAAGACCTGCCACTGCAAAGCCAGTAGGGGTGTAGAGGGGCGTAACACTTCCCCCCTTAAAAGGGTTCCTCTAGGAGCCCTAAAACCAAAGGTAAAGCCCCTCGACTGCTTCCTCCAGTCTTCAGCCCTCCAGACCTAGGACAAAGGAGAAAGACAGCTCGTGCCACAGATGCCATTAATTGCATCTCCTGCAACAGGCAACCCTGAGCCACTAGACACATAGACTCTTAAAAATTCACATATTGCCTGTTGACCCAGACCAAAACACTCAACGAGGCACACAACCACACCCATAGAACCATATGCTCTCACCAAGTAGATCTAAGTGGACTTTGCCCAACAACCATACATGAATACCTTTAGACATGAACAAGAGGTTCAGACACAAAAATGCTACACTTGAACCGGATTATACCCAGTTACTACTACCACACTAGCAACACATAATCCCAACAAAATGTGCACTGTTGACACCACAACAAAAGGTCACTCACACAGTGGTCCCATACCACAACAAGTTACTGGAATCTTCTGGGGCCCGTTCGTCGTAGGGTTGAAGCTAAGTTAATCAATTGGCCTTTTAGCCCGTTAAGATTAGCGAGCTGATTGAGAACAGCAAATATCGGTTCGTTAACGGCTGATCCGCATCCTAATCATGTGCACGTCCTACTTCAAAAGGCAGGAAAGGTCGATCACCAAAACCATGATTTTCTAACGGTATTATGGCGGAAAAGATAAAGGAGAGAGCGGTGATTTTCTCGGCATCCGAGCAAGCGATCATAATGAGTCTATACGAAGACCATAAAGATGTTATTATGGCTAAATCAAACACCGCTGCCAGAGCAAGACAGGCAGCTTGGCAAAACATTGCCGATAAGCTAAATGCGTAAGTTTTGGGGAAATGTATAGGCTCATCTTAAGTGCCTGTGATGGACCAGGCGGTCACCCCACGTTGTTTTGGGAGGTCGCGACTGGACTGAGTGGTGTTGTTGGGAAGAAGGGTGCAGGAGATGGTGGCTTGTATACAAAAATATATTCTTATTTATTTCCCTGGGGATTCTTTCAGATCAACCCCGAAACAGGTCTATACAATAAACAAACATACATTTATAAACACACAGATGGCCGCACTCAAAGTGCTACAGACCTAAGGCAGAACTAGGCATATTATTCAGCATGCTAGGCACAGGTTACTCGCAGGTTCACAAGGAATATTTCAAGCACAAGTTCAGAAGGAACATATTAACACAGCACACATTCTCTAGGAACATATCTCAAGCACCAGTTCAGAAGGAACATATTAACACAGCACACGTTCTCTAGGAACATACTTAAAGCCCCTAACAGTATCCACACAGCTAGATACTACATACACTTAACCTCACAGCAGGTAAGTGTAGTGATGTTACAAATGAACCCGAGGCTTCGGAGCTTGTGTCACGAAAATGAAGCACTTCCAGACGGAGCGCGTATCGAGGCTTGTATCGCTTTGCCGATTCGTGGTTGTTGTTGTCAGTGGTTGGAGATTTAGCGATAGTTGGAGATTTAGCGGGAGTTGGAGATTTAGATTGTTTGGTGTTGTTAGTAGTATAGATTATTTGAGATAGAGTTATGGAGCCAGTTAGGAAGAGAAAGCCCTTGATCCAGTTGCACAAAGCACTTTCGCCCCCTTTTCAGTGCCCTGCACTTTCACTGACCAGTTGGCCAAAAGCACTCTCACTACCTTTGGTTTTACAAAAGTACTGACCTGTATTCCAAATACACTTTAACTCTGTTCCAACAGCATAGGCTACAGAATAGAGTAAAGATAATTAGCAGGAGTTTTTATCCAAAACATCGGGTTAAAATCTGCTTTGGCTAGGCTTTGAAACTAGGTAGTCCGCACCTGGAGGTGACGTCGCTAACCGTTGTGCCACTATACAACCCTATAGTCCATAGGTCTGACTATTATTAGAAGAAAGAATAGCAAAAGAAAGCTTTTATTGTCGTTTTCGCCTACAATGAAATTTGAATTAATGGAGGTACGTTTTCTTCACCATACGTTTTCGTGCATGTTATTTTAGCAGGCCTTGCGCACCACAACAAATTTATTGTCCCGAGAAAATCTTTCTTACAACGTATTTTTATTGAACAGCAGGTGTCACTAGAGCGCGAACGACGCTTCGAGTAGTGAACCTTTTTTCAACACGTCTGGCTGAAAAGCTTCAAAGAGCTTCATTTCGCCATCACTAGGTAAGTGTTTCCTAAATGCAAACGCCTTGCACAGTCTCATGCCTTTACTCAAAGTTCTCCCATGGCCATCTCAAGTGGTAAGAAAGTCTGTCCTCATGAACATGAGGCGCCCTTTAAATAGGGGCCGCCAGCTGAGTTCACTTGAGCCAATTTGGTCTTCCGGGTCAAGCCACTATGGTGGGGGAGCCCGGATCGAACCATTGTGGCGGGGGAGTCCCCCCCACACCAGGGCCAAACTCCTCCTGAGACAGTGAGAAGGGGAAGAAAATGTCACCTTCTCACAGTGCCTCATTACCCCAATCAATTAGATCACATTTCTTTAAATGTGCCTGCTGGCAGTAGGCTTAATGGAAATAATCATCGAATGAGATCTTGCTAGCGAAAATAATGA
Organism: Clupea harengus; assembly: GCF_900700415.2. Classification (NCBI taxonomy): domain Eukaryota; kingdom Metazoa; phylum Chordata; class Actinopteri; order Clupeiformes; family Clupeidae; genus Clupea; species Clupea harengus. The sequence goes on along the minus strand of NC_045167.1, from coordinate 9,309,428 downwards.
TCTCAACTCTTTCAGAATAAGTAGATAAAAACAAGGCCAAAGAGTATCTAATTGATACGAATTCATAGACACATATATGTACTGAAAGCGCTTATATATCACGTACTATGTGTATATGCATGTATGTGTAGATGACCATATAGAAGTAGGAGTTTGAATATTTAAGTGCAAATCTGTGTATGGGCGGATCACAGTATGTATGTATGTATGTATTATTCATAATCAGAAATTCAATCAATTGAAGCAGTGAAAAGAAATTGTGTTAGATTCTCTCTTCGTATCATGAGTCCACTTTAATCATTTTCAACAATAATGATATGGTATGGTGTACTAATAACACTGTCATATAATTATGAGTGCTTTCAACCCCCATGTAGTTGCAACCCGGCCACTAAAAGGACTTGGGAGCAAGTAAAAGTCAAGCATAAAAACATCATTCAGGCTGGTGAGTCATTACAATATGTGCCATGGTAATGTATTGAACAGCTTGTCCGTGTCATATCCTTCATATTTTAGCTAACAAGAAAAGGGCAGATATGGCGAAGACGGGGGAGGACCCAGAGGTCCAGAGCTAACGCCTGCTGAGGAGCTGGCCCTGGTCAATAACAGGGGTAAACGGTTTAGCGAGCTAATTTTCAGGCTAAGATATAAAAAAAAAACGCCCCTCTTTTTGGTTCGTGGAAGCAACTTTCGATAAATCACCATAGTAACATATCAATTAGCACTAACCTGCTCCAGCGCAGGCTAACTAAAGTGTAGCTGGATAAGCTTGCCACACCCCCGGAAAAAGGAGGAATCCCGTTGACCAAGGACTGATATTAGATTAGATAGTTAGATTAGCGTAGGGAGAGAGTTCTTTGCGATCGCCTAGATCCATTATTCCATCATGATGAGTTCTTGTATGAGCGCTACCGATTAAGCCGACAAGGAATAATTAATTTACAAGACCTTCTCGAGTTATTTATTGCTAACACCACAGTCGAACATTGACTGTCTTGCGCTTTTTAGCGAGTGGTACATTTTTGTAGTGTCGGTGATGCGGAGAACAAAGCACTCATAATGATATGAGTGTTATTAGTAAACCATAGCATAACATTATTGTAGAAAATGATTAAGGTGGACTCATGATAAGAATAGAGAGAAATACAGACAATTTATTTTCACTGCTTCAATTTGTTGCATTTGTTATTAATACATTTAGTCATTTAACAGACGATTTTATTCAAAGCGACTTACAAGGAAATGTAAAACTACATCGAGGAGGGAGGTGAAGGGATTCGAACTAGCAACCTTGCAGATTCGAACCGGTAGAGGAAACCTCTGTACCAGTTAACACTTGCCGTCAGGTTTTCATACATAGATATGACCCTATAATAGTGATGTGTCGTTCGTGAACGATTCGTTCATTTTGAACGGATCCTTACAAGGACTCGAGAGTAACGAGTCCTCTCAAAAAAAGATTCGTTCATTTTCTCATGGCCACGCATCGGGACTTGCATAGGCTCAGCCAAGGAAACAGAAATGATTCGTTGAATGCAGGTCACGTGGGAAATGATCCAAAGATCCGTATCCAAAGACAGAGTCGGAAAATGAACAAATCATTTCTGTTTCCTCTAGCTACCAGTACTGAGCCTATGCAGGTCACGTGAAAAATGATCCAAAGATCCGTATCCGGCAGATGAACGAATCATTGATCCGAAGACTCGGTTGGCAGAAGAACGAAACATTGACCCGAAGATCTGTATCCGGCAGATGAACGAATCGTTCACCTCCCGATCGTTCATTTACCCGAAGACACGGTCGGGAGGTGAACAACTCGTTCATCTGCCGGATCGTTCATTTACCCGAAGACACGGTCGGGAGGTGAACAACTCGTTCATCTGCCGGATCGTTCATTTACCCGAAGACACGGTCGGGAGGTGAACGACTCGTTCATCTGCCGGATCGTTCATTTACCCGAAGACACGGTCGGGAGGTGAACGACTCGTTCATCTGCCGGATACAGATCAGATCTCGTTCATCGTTCATTTTCCACGTGACCTGCATAGGCTCAGCACTGGTAGCTAGAGAAAACAGAAATGATTCGTTCATTTTGACTGGGTCTTCGGATACGGATCTTAGGATAATTTTTCACGTGACCTGCATAGACTCAGAAGAGGAAGCAGAAAGGATTTGTTTACCTCGTTCACTTTCGCGTGGCTAGGTTTAGTAAGACGTGAATGATATTTCTTCACAAGTAATAATTACAGGTTTCGTTATTTTAACTTTTTTGCACTTTACTTAGGGTTCAGCGTAATAGTTTGCCGTGATAATTGAATGCTAGTGTGATAATAAATGACCACTTCAAATCATCCAGACTGTCATGATACAATATTTTAATGCAGGAATTTCTCTCGTTCACTTTCGCGTGGCTAGGTTTAGTAAAACGTGAATGATATCCCTTCACAAGTAATAATTACAGGTTTTGTTATTTTAACTTTTGTGTACTTTACTTAGGGTTCAGCGTAATAGTTTGCCGTGATAATTGAATGCTAGTGTGATAATAAATGACCACTTCAAATCATCCAGACTGTCATGATACAGTGTTATGTTGTTAGTGTTAGTGTCACAATATTTGAATGCAGGAATTTCTCTTACCACCCCCCAGCCCCCCGAAATGAACGAATGACTCGAAAAAAGATTCGTTCATTTTACTGAACGAGATTCAAAGAACCGAGTCGATAAAATGATCCGAACTTCCCATCACTACCCTATAAACATCCCAACACACCTTGCTCTCACAGCGGTGGCGGTGTCGAATGTTGCCATGATTATGGTCTTGTAGGTACACTGGAATTCGTCCATTGTGGTTGACTTTAATCAGTAACTTGTCTATGGGTTCCCCCGGAAACTACGTCAGGTTTTACCTGTCATAAAAATGTAACCTGATGCTTTTCTTAACCACGCCCACCTGAGCGTGGATAATAGCCGCATCTCCCCAGATGTGGCTCTTCTCTCTGTCGGCGCCCACCTGGCTAGGACCCCTCTCTCTCCCTCCGGGCATCGTCCGCGAGGAGCAAGCCTCTTGGACCTCCAACACCGCGTGAGCACACCGTCACACGGTGAAGAACTACTCTCTTTGTTCTCACGTCTTACGGCCGACACACGCCTAAGATCTCAGTCACCGAACTGATAAGTAAGACGCAGTAAGTGCAGAGGAAAGCAGCTAACAACAGACCTGCTAGCTAACTCCACACAACGGGAACAAAAGGCAGACTGCAACGTTCTGAGCGATCAAATCCTCCGATCTAAACTGCAGGGACACAGACATCACAGCAAGGACAACTTTCTCCAGCTACGGACGGCATAATCTCTTCTGCCGTTTCAACATCGGACTCGCCAGCACGACTCTTTTCATAAAGGACTGGTAACTCTGACATTAACTGGGCATTTAGCTATCCTAGCTATTCACAACCTGGCTAAGCATAAGACTGTTTACATGCCATTGTTCATGTGTTTCATATGTTTTGTTTACTGAACGTAACTGTGATATATATGTTCATTGTTAGCTGGTAGTTGGCTTCGCCACACCATCTAAGGGTTATCGTTAGGATTGCTTCTCAGACACATCGAGTCTTGCATGCATCACTAACCATTTCCCTCTTTCCTAACACGCACGATTACACATACACTGGCCTTCACATAGCCTCACACGCGAAGAGAATACTCGAACTTCGCGCTGCATATAGGCTCGTCCTTGTTCACATCACATGTATGTTCGCGTACGTGCACACACATGCACGCGGAACTACGGTGATCAGACAAAGGAACACACACACACATTCTTTCTGGCGCGCTCCTAACAGCGCAACCCCGAGCTCACCAGCTCACACACATCCCCACATTCCTTCAATTCATTGGTTAGTTACATTTAGCTAGATTACATATTGTGTGTTATTTTCTTATCATTGTGTGAATAAATACTTTGATTTATATACGCTGGTTTATTTAATGTTACACAAGAATGGACGTTGCCAACCTCTTCTATTCAGAATTCTAATGACCTTCAACTATACTATTAGTAAGGTAACTTTGGTTGTAGTTATTAATTTAATTATTAATCAGAGTTACAAATTGATAGTATAATATATTTTATGAGACTGATATATTTAACGAGACTGATTTGTGGATTATCATTATTTTGACCACGTGGAGGACACTACACTTTGTGTGGCGCCCCCTAGGTGTTCAACTTAACTGATCTGCCTTTGTGTTGAATGGTTGATGCCTGTCCAATCGGGTGAGATTACCAACATATCGTTGCTGTTGCAAGGACAGCACCAGTGTGTCTTGGTGGCCCTCGCAAAGACGGTATCACAATTTACACACAATTGCACCCACATTCACCCGGCTCCTGCTCACAGGGTAAGTTACCTACATAGTCTGGTACTCCCATGTGAGGCTGGTACCAATTTCACCTACAGTCTTGTATTCTTCATAAGCGTTCATGTTCATCTCCTGCTCGCCAGCGGAGAAAAAAAGAGCCCTTTTCTTTGAGTTTTAGAACCATTATACCGTTACAAAATCATTGTTTTGGTGATCGACCTTTCCTGCCTTTTGAAGTAGGACGTGCACGCGCAATTGCCCTGATAAATTTAGCCTGGTCGAAATTAACCACATGATTTGGAGGCGGATGAGCCGTTGACGAACTGATATTTGCTGTTCTCAATCAGCTTGCTAATGTTAACGGGCTAAAAGGACAATTGATTAACTTAGCTTCAACCCTTACGACGAAAGGGCCCTGGATCAGTCTGTGCAGGTGGTGAATACATAAAATCAAGGCCCCTAAAGTCTCGCCTTTTCTCCCAAATGTGCGCTGAGATGGGAGCTGACCACCAAAGCCTACTCCTCCACACAGAGGTACGTTGGCTGTCACGGGGGAAAGTCCTGTCCCGTCTTTATGAGCTGCAAGAAGAGGTTTTGGAGTTTTCGAATGAACACCCTGTCCCACATAAGGACAAGCTTGTGGATCAGAGGTGGTGCGCCAAGCTGGCTCACCTTGCAGATATATTTGGGCATCTCAACGAGTTAAACGCCAAGCTTCAGGGCAGGAATGAGAACATTCTATCGTCCAGAGCAAGATTCGGGGGTTTATGGGCAAGCTTATGTAACACGCACATACAGCTCAATTAAAAGAGTGTGGGCTACACAGCATCTATTTACTTGGACCAGTATCAGAAGATTTTAAGTAAGACTATGGAGGTAGATGAATGCAACACAAGTTAAGATTTAAGTTTAAAATGAATTAGTACATTTATTAATAAGGTTGAATGGATACATACAATTCATGGTATAAATAAAATAAATGGATTGAAATAAACAAATTGTGCAAAGTGCAGTGCAATAAATAACCATATCAGATAACAAATCCTAAGTCTTATTCGGGTGCACCCTTATCTAACTAAATCTAACATGTTATACAATTACACAAATAATTAATAAAATATCAATTCGAATTCGATTAAAAACATTCACAGTGTTAAAAGTAAATTTGAAGTATTCACAGGTATCAATGGCAAATTCGAAGTGTTTGTTCAAGTTCAGTTCAGTGTTTCAAAGTAAATTAAGAATATTCACAGTGTTCAAAGTTCTGGGTTCAGTTCAAGTTCAGCTCAATATTGTATCAAAGTACATTAAAACATTCACAGGGTTAAAAGTTCTGGGTCGTCAGAAATGAAAGGGTTCACATAAGTCATAGTCAGTCAAAGTCTCCTATCACTGTGAAGTGTGGAGGGAAAAGGCAAAGTTGGAGGGTTCCAATCCTGGATATCTTTACCGGAAGCTCACCATCAAATATCGTCTCTTCATAAAACCTTACCTGTAAATTTACAGGCCAGAAACAATCATGTATCTCACATTTTACTGAAATCAACAAATGAATAAAACAAAACAAGTATGTGTGATCCTAGTTGGTTTATGTAATCATTACGGGGAGGTATGCTAACATTACATTTGGTTTTGTTAACCTAGCTTAGCTTAGTAATGCTACGGCATAAGTCTTCAACAGGGGGGTGGCGAAATTTTTGGTTGCTAAGACAATGTTTTATATATTTCTTTAATTTTTTTCAACCAATTTATTTTTCCCACAAATTTAAATGTCTTCTGAATCAGAATTGTATTTATTTTCTTGAAATTCACATTAACATGAATCCAACATATTGTAGCTAACGAATACATCTTTCAGTCCGCAATGCACACATTCAGCTACCCACAGGAGCGCTTGTCGGTAGGGAAAACGTATGGCTAAGGAATGTGTATTAAAACCGGATGTCGTCACTTTAATCCGGTCTCTGGTTGGATAAAACTTTTCAACAGAAATGGGCAAGGACCTTTACTTTTTAGTTGAGAAGTTGTGTTGATCGCCTGACATGCAAACGATCGTATATGAAGTTATACGGCTTATGTGAATAAAGCTATCTACACGACTTTTTATATGTCTACATTGACTCGGTTAGTTGTTCATGGGGTAGGTTGCTGCTAACGCTTAGACCAACAATCGATTGGAACACATAGTAGCTAGCTAGCCTCGCTGCTAATAAGTATAATGTTAGCATGCTGCTAACGCTTAGACCAACAATCCATTGGAACACATAGTAGCTAGCTAGCCTCGCTGCTAATAAGTATAATGTTAGCATGCTGATATGAATTGACCCATGCTGCTAACGCTTAGACCAACAATCCATTGGAACACATAGTAGCTAGCTAGCCTCGCTGCTAATAAGTCTAATAACGTTAGCATGCTGATATGAATAGACCCATTATAGTCAGGTGGCTTAATGCTCAATTGACTTGTTAACCGAACTTTTACGAATTCATACAACTAAACACACAAGTGACTTGTTAACCGAACTTTTACGAAGCTATATGACCAAACACAAAGCACTGTTAATTCCGCTATAGCTAGCCAGGTCAATTAGCTCGTCTAAGATCCTGCAATTTAAGCTAACCAATTACCTCATTTCCCCCAAAACCCATCGATTATGTGTGTTTGTGATGTGTAACATATATCCTTAATCAGTCATTCAAGTTATTAACGTTATTTACCGCTAGCGATTACACGACACAAGGGTAATTCAATCGCTATTAATGTTGAACTTGAACTTCAACAACGTCACACAACATTAAAAGTCAGGCATCGGCATGGTTCCTAAAGAATAAATCAAAGGTCCTTGTCCATTTCTGTTGAAAAGTTTTATCCAACCAGAGACCGGATTAAAGTGACGACATCCGGTTTGAAAACACATTCCTTAGCCATACGTTTTCCCTACCGACAGCGCTCTCAAGCTGGGCACCGGTTCACTCCCAGCACCTTTCATGCAAATACGACAGCACAGCCACTAGCCAATCAGATCGCGTTTATGCTCACCTCTAAAGAGCGCGAAGCTCAAAAATAAAAGATGGCGGACCAAACTCCGTAGATGGTCGCATTTGTACCTAAAAGTTGTTTGTTTGACTTTTTTTTTTTTTTGCTTAGATTTGTTTTAAATTGCTGAGAAATAGACGCTGTAAAATGTAAAAGAAAACTTTATTGTAACTGAAAAATAAGTCTGGGAGGATTTGCGAGGTGTATGAGCCACATATCTAATGTTAGCATGCTACTACCTACAAGGTTAACAACTTGCTAGCAGCGTGATTGGTTTGTTGACCTGTCAATCTCACTATAACGTCTCTGTCATCAACACAACCCCATGCGCCAGACTCATCCTCCGTCATCCGTTGGATCGTGTCAGTCAGCCGATATTGAAAAGAAGATACCTTTGTAAAAAAAAAAAAACAGAACAAATAACATACACCAAGTGAAGACATTTTTAAGACCGGAAATGGATCGTTTTGTAACTCGACCAAAAACACTCCACAAGCGAGAGAGAGATACCATCCACCTCAGAAACCACAGGTCTTCCCACCACCTGCTGCTGATGTAGCAACTAATAAGGGTAAGCGCAAACGAGAGAAGACCGAAAATATACAGAAAATTATCTGAAGTTCGGCTGAAGGCAATATTACATCCTCTCCAAGTGTGTATGGCTGTTTCTTATGGGCAATCCGAAGAGCAACCTGATACGAGCATTTCAAAGCTAGCTCACCAACTTTGGCTGATTTTCTCATCAATGTCTGTTGACCTTGGAGGGATTTGATACTCGTTTTGAAGTATTCAACAGGTTTGTCTTTTAAGTGGCTGTGGTTTGTCTCCAAGTGACGCAGCAGCTTAGATGGCTTCATAGATTCATTTGACAACACAGTAGAGCAAATGGCACACATTGGTAATTCAATGCCATCTGTCTCCTTCAAGGTAAATCCAAACTTTAGATAATTTTCTGTATATTTTCGGGTCTTCTCTCATTTGCGCTTACCCTTATTAGTTGCTAAATTTTTTACAGGAATTTTAGGCCGCAAAATCCTGGGGGGACTGCTCTATTAAAAAGTATCTCCTCCAATATCATTGCTTCTTGCAGACTGTTATCATTGACACACACGCCTTCAAAGATTTAAGGTGGCGCGGTGGCGGAGAATCAAGAGACCGGCCGTAAAAGGCAGAAGTTTGGGATCATTTTAAATTAATAAAAGAGGACAACATTGTACAGTGTATATAGTGCAAAACGGACCCGGCGTTCTCTTAACGTGTTAACAACACCTCATCAATGCTTCAACATCTCACCATGTAGAGCCTCTACAATGTAATGTAAAAGTTGGCTAGCTGATTTACGAATGCTAACTAATATGAACACTAGCGCTAGTTAGAACGTACGGTATTTGTGATTATTTGTAGCCTATGTTATGAGTCGATAGTGATGACTAGGCGTGATGTTAAGTAGCAAGTGAGCAAATGCACCAAGATATCATGTCACGCACTCCTCTCTCCCTCCCGGACACACACGTACGTTGCACTTTGCTCCAAGCCCGTAGCTGCCTGAAGTGTTAGCTAAAAGTAATTTCAGGTGGGCGGCACGAGACGGTCATCCAGAAGCAGCGCAGTTGAAGCAGCACAATGGAGGAATTGCTAATCGCTAACGAGATGCTAGCGGCTAAACCTAGCGAGACCTCTTGAAATTTGCTTACTTTAACACTAGGACAAACTAGTGAGTCAACAACTTTCCTAACACGTGCAGATCTACACGAATCACACAAATTACCTATTTTGGATCAAAAACGGCGAATTTAGCCGAAAGGTGATGAGTTTGCACCTATGTAATACAAAGAGTTATGATTCAACTGGATATCCAAGTCTCCCTTTTTTTCTTCATACTAATCGGATGACCCTCAGCAATTGCACCTTTCCCTATAACATTAGTAAATACAAATAAACGTTTACAGAGTGATAACACATGTTATAGAGACTGCACGGATATGAATACAGGTGTGCCTTGATATTTTGGCTTGCCCTTTGGTGTGCCTTGGGCACAAAACGTTTGAAAACCACTGGTTTACACCATAGTCTCCTCCTCATCCGTCTTGGCTGTTGTCTCTCCTGAACCCTACCTGCAGCTTTGTAGGCCAGGTAGACCAAAATTACTTTGGCTACATTTAGAAAGGTATCAACCTCATCCATCTTAAAATAATGTAATACACAATTGATAAAGCAGGTAGCTAGCTGAAAAAAGTTAGTTACTGTCTGAGCGGTGTGCACTCTAAGACATAAACACTGGCTCAACTTAAAAAAAATTAAGGTAACAATTTGCATGGATCTTTTTAAGTAATTTCAACTCAAGCTGTTTTTGAGTAAATATTGTGAGACTTTTGTATAGTTCATATCCTGTATATGCTCACGTCTAAAAAGCAGCAAGCTCCAAAAAAAAAGATGGCGACCAAACTCCGTAGATGGTCGTATTTGTACCTAAAAGTTGTTTGTTTGACTTTTTTTTGCTTAGATTTTTTTAAAGTTAGCGACGAATAGATACTGTACAATGTAAAAACCGCTTTATTGTAACTGAAAAATACGTCTGATAGGATTTGCGAGGTGTCTGAGCTCCCTACCTAATATTAGTATGCTACTGCTTACAAGGTAAGCAGCTTGCTAGTGGCGTAATTGGTTTGTTGACCTGTCAATCTCACTATAACGTCTCTGGTATCAACAGAACCCCACGCGCCAGACTCCTCCTCCGACATCCGTTGGATCATAATACATTGTAGCACTTAACTTGTGTAGAAACGAATGGCGTCGTCGGATCCCGCAAACCTCTGTAATCCGAAGGTGGCCTGAATTTTCAGTTCCTTTAACTCTCTGCGTAACAACAAAATTTCTTCTTGGAGTTCCTCATTTTTAACCGCTGCCATATCCAGGCCTGCAGGTTCAGGGACAGAGCAATAGTCGTGGTCAGCGAAAACAGCGCACTCCATGGGTTCTGGAGACGGCACAGTGGGCTGTCTTTCCACCCGGTCCCACACACTGCGTCTCGATGGGGGGACTTCAAAGTTGTTCCATTTAAATCATATTGGAACAGCTCCTTTCGACTTCACCTCTGACAGTTCATTAGGAGTAAAATGCAGGCTGCATACCTTGCTGTGTGAAGTCAGTTGATAACGTTCGCGACGAACTCTAACAAGACTCTCCTCAGAGATTCATCGCTCGGAAACGAATGAAAACTAAGAGTGCCGTTGTATTTTGACGACCCAGTACACTCCGGCACACAGCAGTGCTCATGGTACTGCTTAATTTATTTCTGGTAAACACTTTTATTTGTAATCATGGCTGCTAGGACACTATCTCGCTATCAGCTGACACTAACTAGGAAGTAAATCGGAAGTAAGTGAGCCGTATTATTTGGCATTGTCGTGAACGTTCTACTGGCGTGCATAGAGCCCATTGAAGAACTGGAACAAGAGAGAGATTTTCTCCGTGGCATTAACAATTTTGTAACAATATGGCACACTGATATAGACACAAGACATTTGTTGAGAGACATTTGGCCAAGCATTAGCAACAGCAACAGTTGAATCTACCACACAAGAAGTCACACCAAACCTCCACTACATCAAAGAGAGCAGGGGGGTATTCGTCGTAGCTCGCTAAGCGGTTTAGCAAGACCAATTTTCAGGCTAAGATAAAGCAACTTTTGATAAATCACCATAGTAACATATCAATTAGCACTAACCTGCTCCAGCGCAGGCTAACTTAAGTGTAGCTGGATAAGCTTGCCACACCCCCGGAAAAAGGAGGGATCCCATTGACCAAGGACTGATAATAGATAGTTATATTAGCGTAGGGAGAGAGTTCTTTGCCATCGCCAAGATCCATTATTCCATTATGATGAGTTCTTGTATGAGTGCTACCGATTCAGCCGACAAGGAATAATTAATTTACAAGACCTTCTCGAGTCATTTATTGCAAACACTGCAGTCAAACATTGACTGTCTTGCGCTTTTTTGCGAGTGGTACATTTTTGTAGTGTCGGTGATGCGGAGAACAAAGCACTCATAATTATATGAGTGTTATTAGTACACCATAGCATATCATTATTGTAGAAAATGATTAAGGTGGACTCATGATAAGAATAGAGAGAAATACAGACAATTTATTTTCACTGCTTCAAATTATTGCATTTGTTATTAATACATTTAGTCATTTAACAGACGGTTTTATTCAAAGCGACTTACAAGGAAATGTAAAACTACATCGAGGAAGGAGGTGAGGGGATTTGAACTAGCAACCTTGCAGATTCGAACCGGTAGAGGAAACCTCTGTACCAGTTGACACTTGCCGTCAGGTATTCATACTTGCAGTAGTTTGACAACTTGTATTCGAGACTGGTCTTCTATCCCCCATAGCCAGTCGCTGAACCTTTTTCTTTTAAACATGGATGCCTCATGATGAGCACCTCTGCAGCTTGGTCAAATTCCCTGTCTGTGAGATAGACTTTGTGTTGGACTACCTCCTGAATCACCCCCTCTAGTCTATCAGAATTCAGCTTTGGATCAGAGATCAGCAGTGTTCCTTTTTCTCCGAAAGCTGTGTTTGCTTGCTCAAGTTTCAACTCTGCGTCATACGAAAAACGAGGACCAATGAACAGATTTGGCCACGAAGACTTTGAAGAGGTGGACTCTGAAGATTGTAGGATAATGGTGCTGTCACCAGAAGAACATGGGGAGTCATCAGGTCGATTGGCTGGCAAAAAGTAGTCACTGTCGAGGGGACTGTTGGATGTGTTTATAACCTTGACTGTAGCTTTGTCTTGTACTTCTTCCATAGAAGTTAAGTTCATAAAGTCGTTCTCAAAAAGTGTATCTGTAACGCTGAGGCTGCCTGTTACCGCTACGGTAATACATTCCGGGGCTCAAACAAACACAGACAGCGAGGGGCACAATCAAACTGTTTATTTGCACACACAAACAACCAGCACATTACACCCTGATCAGGACCGCATCGGCAGGGATACACACATCGAGCATACCGTGACTAAGGAGCTTTCCCTTCGACGCGTGGCAGCCGTGATACAAGGGCTGGACAGTAGCGGAGTGCTTGTCGTGCGGTGGCATGTGGACGGAGGAACGACCCGAGGGAAAGTCCGGAGGGACCTTTGAACTGTAGGGGCACGGAGCGTCAGACGTGAACAGGCCAAGTGGGTCTGATGAGAGGGGTGCTTGTAGAGTGTGTGATTATTTACGGAATAAAGAAATCGTAGAACATTATTGTCTTGGTGTAAACCCGTGGGTCTTGATATATGGAATGTAGTTAGTGATATTTAGTTGGAATATGGTTACTGTTATTGATGATTTATTTTATTGCGATGTGTGTAATGGTTCAGGCAGAGGTAATCAAATACCGGAGCAGAACAGGTCTTTGGGAGCGATGAGTAGGGTTGGGTACCGAGAACCGGTACCAATATGGAACCGGTTCCAATACAACCGGTACCTACCCGGACCGAAATGCAACGCAGATTTCGGTGCCTGAGCCAATTGAACACGGTCGCTAGGCAGATTGCATGGGGCACATGTAAAACTGCCCCAGCTGCCAATGTAAACTTTGTCCTGTGTCGCTCACGCTCATTGGTGTTTTCATAGCAACAGTCTTATGACAGTGAAGAGCAGGAAAGCACAAACAGAATTAGCCGTCAACCTTTTAACAGAGAAAATACCGAAAGGTAAACGGTCAAAAGTGTGGCTGTATTTCGCACAAAAAGATTCAAACATCGCGACGTGCAGCAAATGCAACAAAATAATTGCGTGAAAAGAGGGGAGAGAAGGCAAGAGTCAACGGCAGATCAGCAACCGAAGACTGAAAAATAAACGGAGGAGATGACAGCTAAACTACCAACGGTAGTCTCTTAAAGGGGCAGTACATATTTTCTCGTACTCAGTGTGTTCAAGTAACAAGATTAACTATAAACAAGATAGAAAAGATAGGTATAAACAAATCATAAAATTGTGAAATTTCATGAAATAAATACATTTTTGACTCCAAAGGCAAATATGCTCATGTTTTTTTTTATTTATTTATATTTATTTAAGTATACTATAAACTGTTGTTTACAGTTAATATAATGTTCATAGTTTGAAGTTAAAAAGTTTGAAGCTGTAGTTGGAAGCCAAGTGTTTTGTATGTATTTATATTTATAATATACTTTAAACAGTTAATATATTGTTCAATTTGAAGAAAAAAAATTGCCTTGGCAATAAAAAAAGCCTTTCTTTAATGTCGTCAATCGTCGCTTTGTGCTTTAAAAAAAAAAAAGTATCGGTTCAGGCACCGTTTAGGCACCGGTATCGTTTTAAAAGTATCGGTTATGTACCGGTATCGGATAAAAACCAAACGATACCCATCCCTAGCGATGAGTCTGAGGGGAACTGTCGGTAGGGAAAACGTATGGCTAAGGAATGTGTATTAAAACCGGATGTCGTCACTTTAATCCGGTCTCTGGTTGGATAAAACTTTTCAACAGAAATGGACAAGGACCTTTGATTTATTCTTTAGGAACCATGCCGATGCCTGACTTTTAATGTTGTGTGACGTTGTTGAAGTTCAAGTTCAACATTAGCGATTGAATTACCCTTGTGTCGTGTAATCGCTTGTGGTAAATAAACGTTAATAACTTGAATGACTGATTAAGGATATATGTTACACATCACAAACACACGTAATCGATGGGTTTTGGGGGAAATTAGGTAATTGGTTAGCTTAAATTGCAGTATCTTAGGCGAGCTAATTGACCTGGCTAGCTATAGCGGAATTAACAGTGCTAGCTTTGTGTTTGGTCATATAGCTCTGTAAAAGTTCGGTTAACAAGTCACTTGTGTGTTTAGTTGTATGACTTCGTAAAAGTTCGGTTAACAAGTCAATTGAGCATTAAGCCACCTGACTATAATGGGTCTATTCATATTAGCATGCTGACGTTATACTTATTAGCAGCGAGGCTAGCTAGCTACTATGTGTTCCATTGGATTGTTGGTCTAGGCGTTAGCTTCAGTTAAGTCCTACAATAGGACAATACTCTGCAACATTCGTGTACCACATGAACAACTAACCGAGTCAATGTAGACATAGGTTAACAAGTCACTTGTGTGTTTAGTTGTATGACTTCGTAAAAGTTCGGTTAACAAGTCAATTGAGCATTAAGCTATGGGGCGCCGTTTGTAAAATGTTGCACGTTCGAAAATCCTGCTCAGTTTTGCTACATTTAGCATTTTCATATGGAACAAAAAGCACGACAATATTCGAATGTCACTTTTTCAAGCATTTAGAGAGAAATTCATGTAAATTCATGCGATAACTTTTCCAAGGATATTTTTTGGCAGTAACACAAAGTTGTTAAATAATATAAATATTTCATATAAATGTTAAATGTAAATGTTAAATATAAATGTAAATGTTAAATATAAACGTAAATGTTCGATGTTATATATAAATGTTAAATATAAATGTTCAGTCTACATGTCAGACTTGACGACAGAACATTAGAATATTTACGGTAATTCATAGCTTTCAGTAACACTACCAGGGATACCTTGCGGGCAAAATGTGTCGACCAACAGTGGACATCGTCGAGCAGTGCAACCTACTCAATTACAATCGCCATCAAACACAGATCATACCACAATAGCCAGACAGAGATATCTAGAAAAAAATTACATTTTGGGAACCTGTGATCCCTTTACTGCACCCGCTGATATTTATATTTCTGTAACGTCGTAGAAGTCCCTGCCTGAGCTCCAGTTTGGAGATATTTACATATATCTAATAGAAAATCTGTCCCCCTACACACCTCAAAAACTGAAAGCCTACCAAAAGCACAGATAGTAATTTAATTTTCAGAAGGGGATGGGTTAATAACGATTAGGGGTGGGAATCTCTTGGCACCTCACGATTCGATTCTAAACCGATTCTCGATTCTAAACCGATTATCGATTATCAATTCTAAAACGATTATCGATGCATCTCGATTTTTAAAACATTTGAGTTTGCTACTCAGAGTCTCAAATCACTTCCTACTTTGTGTTTGATAATTAAAGAAAATCAACAGATCTATTTTTTTATTAGAGAAAAAGTGTGTCCTTGTCACAATTATGACTTTCTATGAACAATGCAATAATCGATGCAGCTTGCATTTCAACACAAAATGAATGTGTAAAAAAAAAATATATATATATATATATTAATTTTTCATTTTTTTATTTTATTAAAAAATCGATTATGAACTTTTCTGAATCGAGACATAATCGTTCTAGAGAGAATCGAGAGAAATCGAAAAATCGATTTTTCCCCCCACCCCTAATAACGATGTTGTCTGGAAAGTGAAAACTAATAAACATCTTCATTATCAGAGCAAAGATGATTGCCATTTAATAGCTAGCTACCAGCTAGCGAGCTACATGCTGTTAGCTAGCAACCTTTAGCCTACCCAACACTGTTCTTTATCATTTTACACAATTTCCTGGTTAACACAAGTACAACCACCTGGTCTGGCGTATGACAACTGAAATTATCTTCCCAAGTATTTTCTACTGGCATTGTAGTATTACCAGTTGGATGACAAAATACAGTAGCCTAGCCTAGTTGCTTAGGTACTTGTCGCAATCTCAGAGCAGAAACCGGGTAATCCAATTTTAATCGTGTTGATGCTTTGTTTCTTGACTTTATTTCTTGATCTATTCCCGTTTTAGGTAGTTATTCTGATGAATGAGGCGACCAAAACAGGGTTAATGCCTTTATTGCAAGCTCCAAAAAGAAGGCTAGTTTACTGCCCGCCTGAGAAAAGTTGACCCAGAAGACGTCTACAATCAGCTGGAAACAGCTGGGCTTGTCTCCTCGCCGATTTGAACAGCCAACCGAGCAACAACTGTCTGGCATTTCACTACCTATGTCAGACAATTTTAAAGCGGATATATTAAATAATCTTGAATGAAAGATGGTCAGTTCCAGTATAAATTCCAGTGGTAAACAGCTGTGGAGTGTATTTTCTTGCCCGCAAGCTGGTAATTCTGACGTGACGTGAAAACTATGAAAGCCAATTACCGTAAATATTGTAAGGTTCAGTCTTCAAATCTGACATGTAGACTGAACATTTAACATTTACATTTACATTTAACATTTACATTTAACATTTATATATAACATTGAACATTTACGTTTATATTTAACATTTACATTTAGATGAAACATTTATATTATTCAACAACTTTGTGTTACTGCCAAAAAATATCCTTGGAAAAGTTATCGCATGAATTTACATGAATTTCTCTCTAAATGCTTGAAAAAGTGACATTCGAATATTGTCGTGCTTTTTGTTCCATATGAAAATGCTAAATGTAGCAAAAAGGATTTTCGAACGTGCAACATTTTACAAACGGCGCCCCATATTAAGCCACCTGACTATAATGGGTCTATTCATATCAGCATGCTAACGTTAGACTTATTAGCAGCGAGGCTAGCTAGCTACTATGTGTTCCAATGGATTGTTGGTCTAAGCGTTAGCTTCAGTTACGACCTACGTGTACCACATGAACAACTAAACGAGTCAATGTAGACATATAAAAAGTTGTGTAGATAGCTTTATTCACATAAGCCGTATAACTTCACAAAAATAATAATAATTTAAAGAAAACCGATCGTTTGCATGTCAGGCGATCAACACAACTTCTCAACTAAAAAGTAAAGGTCCTTGTCCATTTCTGTTGAAAAGTTTTATCCAACCAGAGACCGGATTAAAGTGACAACATCCGGTTTTAATACACATTCCTTAGCCATACGTTTTCCCTACCGACAGGAACAACTTCCAACCCCTCCAGACGACTGTAAGTGAATGCTTAGAATTGAGCGCGACAAATTGTTAAATTGACTGAGGATTATTGAGTTACTTGTGCATTTTGAAGCTGAATTGTTTAGGGACTTATTTATTTATTGATAACTATTGTTTGGAGTTTTTGTTTCTTTTCTGCATTCTGGCGTGCTTGCCTGCTGGAAACGGCCATTAAAACATTTGCCATTTTCCAAAAAAAAACATCTGAGACACTGCCTCCACTAGTATCCATGAACTGCAGCCGAAAGGGTTCCTTTATTTTACGCTGACTCCTTATCTCAGTCTCTAGGTCAGTCACACAGTTGAAGGCAGACCAGCAGGAAACACCACCCTCTGACAGTTGTCTGTCCCCAGGATTATTCTGAGAATAGCTGAGGTAGTCATGGTCTTACTGCACTGTCTGTTAGGAAAAAGCAGTTTGGTGATCAAGTATTGAAGTGTGTCTAAAGCGAAATTTATGCTACTCTGATTTCACGGAGTCGGACATAGGGAACGCCCCTCCGAACACAGGGAACGCCTCTCCGACTTTAACCGCTCTCTCCGAACCCTCTCCGAGCACCTCGGAGAGGCTGTCGTGCACCTACTAAGTTTTCTAACTTCCCGTACGAGATTCCCGTACAAGGTTTGTTGGAGAGGGCTCTGAGTAGCATAAATTAAGCATAACACTGGACTCACACGTAGCCGTTGGAATGCGTTGATCTGGCAAGGTTGACGCATCCCCATTCACTTTGAATGGGGTGACGTCATACTTTGCCGAACTGAATTGTGGCTCAGTTGGGTTCCGTTGCGTTGCGTTTCATGCATAGTTTGCGGCAACAGTTGAAAAAATGTCAACTTTTCCAGAGGCAATGCATGCGTCAGCCAATCAAATTGCCTTTCATGCATAACTGACAGCACAGGCGCTAGCCAATCAGATCCCGTATATGCTCACGTCTAAAAAGCAGCAAGCTCAAAAAAAAAGATGGCGGACCAAACTCCGTAGATGGTCGTATTTGTACCTAAAAGTTGTTTGTTTGACCTTTTTTTGCTTACATTTTTAAAAAGTTACCGAGAAATAGACACTACAATGTAAAAAACCCTTTATTGTAACTGAAAAATACATCTGATAGGATTTGCGAGGTGTCTGAGCCCCCTATCTAATGTTAGCATGCTACTACTTACAAGGTAAACAGCTTGCTAGTGGCGTGATTGGTTTGTTGACCTGTCAATCTCACTATAACGTCTCTGGTATCAACAGAACCTCACGAGCCAGACTCCTCCGCCATCCGTTCGATCAACGCATTCTAACGCGTACGTGTGCATGGTCCCTAACACCACGCCGAGGAGGGATGACTACCCTCACTTTCAAAAGACTATGTAATCGACCATTGTGTTTAGATGGGCTTTAAGTGATTTCCATCTTTGAGGAGTTCTCTCTCCTGATTGGATTTATACGGAATATATTTATTTGTTTACTAAAGAGCGGAGGTACTAAAAGACCCATGTTACTGAACAGACACTCTTTATCAGTGTTTGGCAGTCGGAATATACTGTAGAGCTATTTAACACGTGTTTTAACAAAAGAAAATCGCTTATCATCTTGAATTTTTTACCTTACTTTATCAAGTTCACCATCCGCACACACCCAACCAGATAGGCAGCCAAGGGATACTCATCACTCAGTTCACTGACTTCTACAAGAGCAATTCCTTGTGTCAGAGATGGAGTCATCTCATAGGCTCCATAGTGCTCTCTATACCATCCACACAGCAGTTTCAAAACTAAAAACAATCTCTGATGCAAAATGCATATTTGATGGATTTCCCCAAACTCAGGCACTGCACCTTCAGACCAATGGGCAACCACCATACCCAGCCTGTAGTTTATTCCCTTCCTCCAAACATTTTTTGCAAGGTGTATTTCAGATAGATCAGGATATTGTAGTGTGACTGATTAATGACTAATTGATTGGGGTTGTGCGGCTGATTGTGTACGCCTGGGAGTGAGGTGATAAGAGGAAGTGGAATGCACACAGAAGGGAGACGTGAGAGACTGGTTGCGACTGCACTCAGAGGGTGGGTGCTGTTCGTAGCTTATAGTGCTGCCGGCGGTGAAGACAGTTACACAGGGGGAGCATTTCTTGTTGGTTCAGGAGGGTGAGACTGATTCTTCCTTGAGACAGAGAGGAAGTTGGGGTTAGCGAGTGCGCTAGTACCAAGTTTGCCCGAGCATTGTCTCTACGCAAATTCAGGTGCCGCTACAGATCGACGTTACGCCTGCGGTGAACTGAATAGTCCACCTATTCTCTTGTGACCTACTAAGCTAGACTCCAGGGAGGGGTCTCGTCGACAGACGGGGAAGTCTGCGCCTTTTACACTTCTCTGTGTGTGTTTTGTGTGTGTCTCCGTAATATTTTTCCTGTCTTGTCTATTCATTATTGTTCTGTGTGGTCTTGTGTTTTAATGAAGCCTGTAGGTGGGCCATAGCCTTACCCCCAGTGACAGTAACCTGCTTGGTTGGCGAGTTGTTCTCCCCCCTTTTCACATAGTTTGACCGGATGTGAATCAGTCCTTGGGTGCGTGCATAGGCGGAGATCACGGGGGGGACGGGGGGGACGTGTCCCCCCCTACCATAAAGTTGTCCCCCCCAACAATCATTGGAAACAAAACAATTTTTTTTTTTAATATAGTAATTTGAAATAAATGCACGACAACACAAGGTGTGCTAATTATAAACGTAAAACAATGTGTTTTTAAGTTTTGAAAAATCATGATCCCCCTATTCCTTAAAATGGTTTGGTTCACATGCTGTTTCCACCGGGCGGGGCTACCGGCAGCTCCGTGTTTCAGTCAATTAGCCAAGTAGCTACACGGTCAGACAGTGAGACTGTTTCCTCCTCTCTCCCACTGACGCAGTTAAAGTTTTTTCTAAACTCCTTTTACGAAGTTACAATCGATATGCACAAGTATACATAAGTTTAATGATGGATTGACATGACAACGTGAACGTTTGCTGATAATAACACACGCATGCCGGTAATTAACACCGTTAGGATAGCTAGCTAGACAGTTAGGACACTGTCCTGTCAGGGGCAGGTTAATGTTAGTTAATAAAGGTAGGTCTACATCTCAGTGCCTCTCCAGATTAGTTAAATTAACTGAAGGTAAATTCATTTAATCTTTCCCTGCGGTGCCTGAACAATGCTGGTATTGGATATATGTATCTGCAATCGTGATGACCGTGAGATGCGGATTCTCCCTCTTGTATTGTGTAATCTGTAAATTCTCGCCTCAAATGTAAGCGTGTTATCCACCATATATCTATGTTTTAAATGTTATGCATATCCCTCCATTGCAGTATGAAGGCCCTTTTGATGGCTTCTAGACGGAATCAGGTTCTTTTGTCTCCAAAAGTTTTCTCGAGGCTCTTGGGATATCGTTTTGACACTGATAGCTGCCATTGACTCTAGTCAGCTCGGATAACTTGTCCGAGTTAGGAACAGTAAATATTGGTGGCGGGGCTTATTGATAGGTCAAATTGAACTGTTTTAGAACTTATTTTGAGCATCAAGTTCTCTTGAACTTTGGACATTATTTGTCTGTGAGTAGATATTTTGTGTTAGTACATTTAATGCCATTTAGAGGATTTAAAAATGACTTCGAATTTCTGTTTGTAAATGTTATTGAGAATTCGGTATTTAGCAGCTAAGTTATGCTAGCTCTCGTGAAAGCAATTTTTTCATGTCCCCCCCCCCCGGAATTACTCTCCGAAATTTTACCATGTATTGTCCCCCCCTACAATGAAATGGGATCTCCGCCCCTGGGTGCGTGTGTCAAGTATCCTAGTGTGAAGTGCTGTTGGGGGCATTGATGCAGTGCTTTTTGCAATTTTCTGTGCTTTGCTGTGGGTCGGGGATTGTAGCTTCTGTTAACCCAGTGGGGGGATTATTTATTGGGGGAAGTGGCGGTCCTAAGGGGCTTACCTTTAAATGTATTGTCTTAAATAAAATCTGTATGGTGATCTTCTATATCCCTTGTGAGTTTCCCTGTCTCAGACCCCAGACCGTACTGGATTATCAAAGGTAGTGGCAGCAATCTAAACATCTTAGCAAATAATTATTACAATATCTTTGTTTGAAAGACTGAGCTACCTCCTCCTTCAACAAACCTCATGGGACAGTAAATACATTTGAGACATCTATCATTGGTTTATCGATGCTTGGAGATGACAATGGTACCCAATCATAAACTGATATTTCACAGCCTGAGTGAGGGGCCCGTTTTTAAAGCAACTGGTGTGTTTAATTACCCTTTTAAAATAACTGCTTTGCTTCAAACTTGAGGGTCCAAAGTCCCACAAGAGGCCCATGCAACCTGATCAGTTTTGGGTAATGTTCTACGAAATGGTGTTTGGGCAGCAGTCTTTTCTGAGGAAACACCTCTTGATGCCTTTGTCTATGGTCAGAAATTTTGCTCTCAAGGTATGCAATAGACTCGTCGTGGACTGGGGCAACCACAAGCTCCACAATCTGTTTTAAGTCCAACAAGATCTGCCATGCTGGATCATGCTCAGTAATCTGAGGCCCAATTAGAAATGGGAGCAATCTCAGCCAGCTCCAGTTCTCATGGGCATTACCGCCTAGTGTTTTCCTGCATGAAAGATTTTGTGGCAAAACATGCTTATTTGTTTTGTCTGTCCACTTGTATGGGAAATGTTGAATTGAATTGTTGATATCGTCAAAGCTGATATACTTCGTTGATATTAGTAATGTGAGACCGCTTGCTATTTCAACAGCAGTCTTGTCACATCGCGTGGTCGGAGACTCATGTCGGCTCCAGATGGTCGGAGACCAATGCACTAACGCTGGGGTGGGCCCCCAGTTTCATGTGGGCACCCCCACATAAGTTATTAAGGGGGCTAACACACAAAAGTATTACACAAGTTCAGACCAACCTACTCGGTTCCCAGGTTTGATACAAAATAGTGTCACTAGCATGTAAATTATAGCAAGCTAGTCTCATAGTGTATGCTATCTTAAATGGTGGACGAAGGTTCGTACTTGCCTGGCATGTTATAGCCAAAGCTAATCCTAATGCTAAAATGAACTCTTTTTTTCTTTAAAAATGGAAGCATGAAACATGATTTGCTGAATGATGTCTGGTTTATCTTCTAGTAAAATGTTAACAATACAGATATCTAACAATTATAACAATGACTTGAGAGAAAGAAGAAAAGGAATAAGCGAGTGAAAGTATACCCCCGAAGCGAACTTGACAAAAAGTGTCATCTGAACACATGTTGCAACGTTATCAGCTGTTCTTGAGGTGTAGTGAAAAGTGAATGTATTTGGCGAGTTATATTGTTTTATTGATTATGTCCCTGCATTTACAGTCTGAATTAATTCTAAGCATTTTAAACCATCTTTTCGGTAGGTCTACATTTTGAAAATGTGCTTTATGTATAATTATACTTGTGTTCTTGTCCCTTTTTTTTCATGAGAAATGTCATACAATATGTATTGTAATTATGTAGTTATATTCCAAATGCCTTTGTAAGTAAATAACATCACATGTTAAGATAATCTGTAATGACATGCCATAAACAAAAAGGTGTTTGACTTAGATGTGATTGCTTCATATTGCTTACCTCGTCATTTCAAGGCATGACCGTTATTTTTTTATTTAAATAAATGGTGTGATGTATGGATGGGTAAACCTAGCAAGTAGGCCTAAGTAGCAGTTCATGGCACTGAGTTGGATATTATGGGTGAAGACACATCTGCCTCAGTCGCTTTCCTGCCATATAGCAGCCGGACTTTAAGGTAAGTAAACAGTGTCATGTGTGGAAGCATAGCCATTGCGAGTTAAAACCTAATGTCATTATCCTATGACATATTAACTGTCATTACAGTGGTTATGCATAGGCATTGTGTAAGGTAAATTAACAGGCGTTGGAATGTAGGACGCTAATAGCTCTTGTAGACAAAGGCTATGGAAGAAAAATGGTATCAATCCCCAGACAACATGTCTGTAAAAGCTCAAAAACACGGCATCAATTACTAAAAACCAAATGGGGATGACTAAACTAGATGTGAACGCACCACGATCGTTTAGGTGAAGTGATTACTTCCTGGATTTCTTTGTAGGTTGTTAACATATGTAAATGCACTTTGAATTGATTGAGATGATGTATTGATTTAACCTTGTGTTGTAACTTACTGATACGGTTTTATATTGATAAACGTAGGCTATTTAACTAATACGGTGATCGACTAGTTTGCAATGTACAAATTAATTCCATTAGAGTATTTAACATCTGAAATGTTTATATCTTCATCCAATCGAAACCTAAGGGAATTATTTTCGCTACTATTTCAAGCAAAATAAACACATGTTATTTCACTTGATCTGTCAGATTATATTAGATCGTATCTGGTTGATACACGCCTTCAGTGAACAGTCTTTCTGGGCGAAAACCCTCGTTAAAGTAAATCTCAATAGTGACTCATGTGATCATGTTGGTGGAAATATATTTTGTAGTAGGGCCAAGGCTACAGTATACAAAAAAATACGCTGACATTATATATACATTGTTAAGTTATTTTAATAACATTGAGAAAGTTGTGGATTGTTTTGCATGTAAGTAAGTCTAAGGGAGGCAAAGACTTCCTGCCTTCATTCCCATATGTGTAACGACACGGAAGCAGGCTATTGGTCTACATTGTAATTATGGGGAACGATATCCTTGGAGTTCAGAATGCCCACGGCACGTCTTTGACTGGAGTTTGCCTATGTGTTGTCATTACGTCACAAAGACTGATTGCGTGTCACAAATTTGCCATAGCGCGAGTATAAACAGGTCTGGAATTTGACATCGATTCATAATTGGATTTGTGATTGAGGTGACCACTACAGTGTATTAAGATGCTTTGCTGTCCCTGTATTCCTCTGAGGAAGGTAAAATAAAACAACAGTAATAATAGGCTAATAATAGTCATAATAATAATGATGACCTTTGTATCAAATTATTGTTTTTTAATTCTATTAAGTAAATTAATGCTGATATGTCCATCCTTTGTAACCAGAGGAAGAAAGTCCAGGAAGAGCAATTCTTGGAGAGGTAAACTATTGTGTGTGTGTGTGTGTGTGTGTGTGTGTGTGTGTCTATGTATTGGTGAAGTGGTTGTTAATGGCACTATGTAAAACAAAACTAATAATATGAATAATATTATGAATAACATTGAATTGAGGTTAACCAAAGGTCTTGTCAGTTCTCTCATCTCTCTAATCTCTCACACAGGAGGCCTCGTCACTGGCTGAGGAGATTATTTAGAAAAAACAAGACTGGGGATGCTGGTATACCTGCGATGTAAGAGTACACCAGTGCGAGTGAATCTGATTCTGTGGGATTCTGAGCGTGTGTGTGTGCTGACTAAAGTTCTCATGTCTTTCTTTATTCTGGACAGCCAGGAGCCAGGGCCTGTGTCAGGGGACGTCCCTCAGGTAACCATGGCAACATAGATGGACTTCCCTTCTATTACACCTGCATCTGCAGGAGCAATCTTCACTTTAGTTACAGACATCTAATTAGCAGTTTATAATCAAAGTTTGGCCCAACTATTTTGTGTGACATTAGACTGTTAGACAATTAAACTTGCATGAACTTATATTTGTTTGTGGAATGTACACTTATAGGTCAAACTCTTTTTCCATTTCACCAGATCTCCAGCACAGTAAAGGAGGTTCCCTGTCTGGACACCCCAGGCCCTCTAGTCACCCTAGCTACCCTTGAGTCCTCCACACTGGTCAGCCCGGCCTCCCCAGAAACCCCATCTCCTGGGGCACCCCAAGGAGAGGAGGTCCCCAGCCCGGACACCCCAAAAGGCTGTGACCCCCTGGACCGGTGAGTGCTGATTCAGAACACGACACACATATGTGCCCTCACTAACTTCCCTAATGCTGCCTCACCACTCCATACTGCTGTTCCTCATGTTGTCATAGCTACTGTGTCACACCACAGATACACACAGAAACATCATATAGATTCACTATAAGATCCAGCTGCAGTCTTAGTTCCCATATCACACCTTTTTTTAGCCTCAACTTGAGTGCTGGGTTTACTAACACTCACCTCCAAACTGTGTTTGTACAGGTTAATGGTCCAACTCGTGGAGAGGAGCCGGTCCCCATCAAGGGGCCGTAAAAAGAGGGCCAGGTCAGCCCCTGTGGCCCTCACCATTGCCCCGGAGGCCCCAGCGAGTAGGGCCAGGACATCCCCTGTGGCCCTCCTCATTGCCCCGGAGGCCCCAGAGAGAAAGCTGCATGTTCTCCCGGCCCAGCAGCTGAAGTGCAGGGGGTAAGTCACCCAGATCACCATTCTCTCACTTTAAACCACCTAGAGGAGTGATGTGTGTGTTCACATTCAGTATCAGTATGTCTGTCCATCATATATATTGAACATATATTGAAGTCCAGCAGAGGTTAAATTTGATGTGTATTCACTTAGGCAGTGTTTATGTGCATGTATGATGCTTATTTGAGTAGTTCTTGGCAGTTTGTGTTTGACTTTCTGGTTTATTTTCCTCTCTCTCAGGCTGCCTAACCTTGGACAGACCTGCTATATCAACTCCACCCTGCAGTGTCTGTTCGCTCTGCAGCCCCTCTGCATCCAGCTGCTCCTGCAGGAGGAGACGTGGAGGCAGGAGCCCTCAGCACTGCTCCTCAGGTAAGTACACACACACACACTCACATACACACGCTCACACACACACACACATACACGCTCACATACAAACACACACCCATGCACACAGACATAAATGATCCCATGAACACAAACATAAACACTCCCCTCACCCCCCTCTCTCTCTCCATAGCTCCTTTGTGGGTCTCTGGTGCCTGAGGGCATCCACGGACAGGGAGCTGAAGGCGGCAGTGCTGATGGAGCTGAAGGACTGCATCGCCCTGCGCAACCAAGAATTCAAGGGGAACTCACAGAACGTGAGAACACACACATGAAATCAGATACTATGAACTTAATCAATTCTCATGTATACAGCTTTTGATGACATTGTAAGCCATATCATTGCAAGGCTCAACTTATGTAAAACATGCGTGTGGATGTGCATTTCTGTTCATGTTGACATGTTTTATGTCCGTATGCATCTGTGTTTGTCATATATGTGCTTGTGTGTGTGCAGGACGCCCATGAGTTCCTCTCGGAGTGTCTTCTGGGCCTCAAGGACATTGGGCACACCCTCCAGATGGGGGATGTGTCCTATCAGTGCCCAGTGGACACTCTGCTCTCCTTCCAGCTCCAGCACATAAGATCTTGCAGGAGGTCAGTCAGGCTGATATAAGGGCAGATCTACAGACATTACTCCTGTGTGTGAAGCACTGATCTGTAGCTCTCATGTGTGTTTTTGTTTGTTGAGCAGCTGTGGAGTTGAGAGCAGGAGGGAGGAGATCTCCACCTACCTCTCCCTCCAAATGGTTGCGCAGGGCACAGTCCAAAACAGCCTAGAGCTCTACTTCAGCGTACGTTCCTAACAGTCAATCTCAGTCTCTATACACACAATGTAGTCAGAGCACACACACACACACACACTTTCTCTCTCTCTCACACACACATACACACACAAACTGGTTTGTCACATGTGTTTGTGCCCACAGGAATCAGAAGTTGAGTACAGGTGCGAGCGGTGTGGGGGTCAGGTGTCGAGCCTGAGGTGTAGTTTCTACACACTACCTCAGTAAGTTTGCTTGCCTCCACTGACTCCACTTAAGCACCAACACACAAGACATATGAGAGACACATGAGAAACACATGAGACACACATGAGACACACATGAGAAACCACGAAACGCATGAGAAACACACGAGAGACACATGAGAAACACACGAGACACATGTACAAACACCATTGCCACCAATGTAACGGAGTTACTCCTGTACTCCTCCTGTTTACCAGAGTAACCCACAGCAGCCAATCATTCATCCCACTGGCATTGGTCCTGATGGAGAGATATCTCCTATGGACCAGATTATAATTATTCTCTTTCTCTCTAGGGTTCTCATTTTACACCTGAAGAGGTTTTGCCCCTTCACCCTCACCAAAAGCATGGCACCGCTTCAGCTGGAGGCAGAGCTCCAGATCAAACAAAGGTGGTGATACACTTAAACACACACACACACACACATACAAACAAGCATGCACACACATCCACACACAATCACAATCAAGCACAAACACACACACCCATGTATGCATGTAGCCGAGAAATGGAACAGACTCAAGACTACCTATCTATACCCTGTCTATTTTAAATGATTCTATTCATTTGGAGATTTGTTATGAAAATACCTGTTCACATGTAACAGTCTTAGCCTTGAAGGTCCACCAGGCAGCGACAAAATACTGAAGATCTGGTGAAAAATAGGCATCGCGAGTTGTATGAGCCTTACACGTAACAGTGAAATATTTTGTAACTGTGCTTCTCTCTCTCTCTCACACACACACACACACACACACACACACACACACACACACACACACAATGATAATGTGTGTTTCCAGGACTGAGGACATGGCAGGAAGGTTTTGGGAGTCCTCTCAGGCTAATAACCGTTCACATGTAACAGCCTTAGCCTTTGTGGTCCACCAGGGGGCTTGTGTAAAATACACTTTGGGAGTGATTTGAATTTATCTAACAGTAAAATATATTTTCTAACTGTGTTTCTCTCTCTCTCACACACACACACTAATAATGTGTTCTCAGGACTGAGGACATTGCAGGAAGGTGTGGCGAGTCCCCTCAGGGTCCCAGTGCAGGATCAGGCCGCTGCCCTGCAGCCACCTCTACTCTGGGGGGGGCGTCTTCCTCTGAAGGCAAGTCTCCTCTGTGTTCACACAGTGGAAGCTGTGTCACACACGTCACACCAATGAACTTGCGTGTGTCCCTGCGCCTCAACTCGCAGAACCATTGCTAACAACAACACCAAGGTTATGGGTCTGATTCCTACAGAACACACATGCTGATTAGGGGTGTAAGAAATCACAATATTATGTTTTATGATAGTGTATCGATTCTCAAAAACACTAGCATCTTTGCATGTAAACTATTAATTTAAAATCGATAGTGAGAGGTGACTGAGTTGATGCTGTAGAAGAAGCTCATCGTTCCCTCCTTCCTTCCTTTTACCCAGCATCCTCCATCATTCAGGAGCTAGAGGCAGGGACAGAGAGAGAGAAGGTGGTGAGACACACAGGGACACTTAGGCTGAGATTTTAGTTTGGCTCAAGTAGAAGTAATTTATGTTACATGAGTTATTGAGGGTAGTGAAATGAGTAATGTGTTCATGTGTGTTGTACTATGAGTGTTCCACTATGGTGGTGCTGAACGGTTGTAATGTAAGTATGGTAATGTGTGTGTGTTTCGTATAGTGATAGTGTGTAAACAACATGAGCCCCATGATGTATAAATGACACTTGTGTTTCTTCTGTCAGGAGGGAGGCAGCTCCACCTACTCCTTAATGAGCGTGCTGAGCCACATTGGCACCAATGCGGACTGCGGTAAGACACACACACAGGCAAATAAGACCCATATTTTTGTATGAGTGTGGACATCACAGAAACACAGACTCTATAAGGAGCACACACAGGTAAATATGGGAGGTGTGTGAGTGTGTTGGTTTCTGATCTGTGGTTGACTGACACCTCCAGGTCATTACACAAGTGACTGTGCTGAGGAAGGGGGACTCTGGCTCTCTCTTAATGATGAGGAAGTCTTCCCCACCACTCAGGATGCTGTACTCAGAGAGAGAGCCAGCACTGCCTACATGCTCTTTTACACCAGAAAGGTACACACACACACACAAACGCAAAGAGACAGACAGCACAGCATACACCCTCTTCTACATCAGAAATGTGCAGAATTCAAACACACACACACACTGACGCAATTTTCCGGTCTCACCTTCTGCTCTCCATGCTTCTGTCCCCTCAGTGAAGTGCCCCTTCCTGGTCATCAAGGCTCAGCACCAGACGCAGGCGGGACTCTCCAGAGGCTTCACATGTGAAGTAAGTTGACATAATTACCTGACTAAATGTTTCTATACATAATTGCAGATGTATCAATTGCTTTTCAGAGGGGAGGAAAAAACAGCCACCCAGTTGTTAGGTAGACCCAGTTTGTAGTAAAAATCCATGATGGTCAGATTCAGAGCCCCAGTCTCCTGTTCAAACTCACCAGACACAGATGACGTGCAGACAGACCCATAGCAGTGGCATCTGCTGTCAAGTCTGTCTTACCTAGAAAAAAGGACTATAACCTTACTGTGTGTATGTCAGTGATCTAATAGTGCATCTCCCCTCTCTCTAAAACACTAGATAAGGGTTCTGTGAGAGGCTGTTGGACTCCAAGCCTAGTCTCATCGGTGGTCTCTCCCCAGGATCATGGTGCTGAAACAGCTCAGTCCTGCTGCCTCCTGCGCACACTTACTTGCCTGAATAAACCAACAACCCAGTGTTTCACACACTCCAGTCTGCTGTGGATATGTTCACACATACACACAATAAAATTGTCTCAAGGTGTTTTACAGAGCCCAGTGCCTGAACCCCCTTAGAGCAAGCACAATGGCCACAGGGGCAAGAAAAAACTACCTGTTAATCAGGAAGAAACCTTAAGCAGAACTGCGGCACACAAATGGGGGGGGAGCATCTGCTTGAGGCTGGCTGCGTAGAATAAGCCGTTACCCAACTCTTCAGAGAGCACCTCCCTTCCTAACTTGCACTTCTACTAGTACCTAACCTGCACTTACAGTAGTTACATTCCTGCAGTTTCTTATGTAAAATAGTATTCATTGTTACACTAGGGCTCTATTGCTCTTTGCTTGATTGTTCTCTCCCTTGTACGTCGCTTTGGATAAAAGCGTCTGCTAAATGACTAAATGTAAAGCCCCCAGCGGTGCCAACCATGCTGCTCAGGAAAGAAAGAACCCCTCAGAGAGGATTTCATTTTTGTCTGGATTGGAATTTAAATGGAAATCTTGTCATCCAAATGGTTTCCTTGCCTAAAGCAAGGTTGTTTGGTCTATTGTTAAAATAAACTGTTTTTTCAGACCTTTCCTCTCTTAATGTTGCTTTTTTAAGTGTTTAAAAGCACCTCACATTTGAAATGAAGTGTTGTGGAGGTGAAACTACATCTGCAGTATTCCATTTAACTCCTCCAAGACAAAGAAATGCATTCATTTATGCGTTGCACAGGAGAGACAGGACAAGTCCCAAAGGTCACACATCATTCAAATAGACAAAGTACTGGTCATTACAACATGTCAACATAAAAACTTGTGTAAGACACAGGAGTTGTTCTGCTGAACTTTTTAATTGGCGTACATCAATATAAAAATAAAACTGATTCAAATTAAGAAGGGTTCATAAGTTTTAGAAAGGAGGGGACAAACTGCTGGCGGTATTAGTTGTGAATATTTAAAACAAACTAGCTGTCGACTCATTGTAGTGCTATGAAACATCTTTAATTGCCATTCTGCAGATGACTGCATCCAGTAGACTGCCATTCGTCTCTTCCTGGGGAGACACCTTGTAAAGCTGAAATGACAAGAAACACACAGAGGTTATCATCATCAGTTCACTCAATGCCATTCTATAATGCCTAAAGATTATGAGAAAATGGAAACAAACCTTTTTTATTTTAGCGGCGTCAGTTAGAGTGGATATCATATCAGCTGGGATCTGCTGACCTTTGACCCTGCTAACGATACTACTAATATCAGCAGCCTCCTCTTTGGGGTAAACCAGGACTACATACACCGCACCATCATCATCAGAGATCCCAAATCTCTTGAACGCTTCTGAAATCTACATGCATACAAGGAGTGCACATAAATATTAGAAAAGTGTAAACAAACATACAGCCACATATTAATACACACATGCATCATACACACACACACAACACTTAACCTTACAAACAAATAAAATAATATTTGAAAGATACATTTGGTGAAGTAATCAGCCATGCCTAACAAGAATTATTATCTTCACTTGCTCACATTGTTGGTGGGGGAGAGGTTGTAGATGATTTCTGAGAACAGGCTCCTCGTTTTCATCTTCCCAGTCTTCTGTAAATGAATTGCTTTGTTGGATGCCACTAAAATTTGAAAAGGATCCACAATCTGTCGAAAGGGAATATAACACCACGGGTCAAGGAACCGAGATAACTAGTTAGGGGTTGAAAACATGTTATCGTAACTTTACATATTTGTGTAACCCTTTGTAATCCCTTTGTGGGATAGATTCCAAACATTTGATGTGGTAGCATGAACACAAGCCAGCGTTAGGATTGTTCTGTCCTGTTTTTCTCACCATTGAAGGATTTATCAAGGCACCTTGTACGAGCCCCTCCATGGCATTTTTTCTCAACTCTGCAGCGTTCTTAACATCTTTAAAAAGAAGTTGCGTGACACTGTAATCAGGATAAAGCTCCAGCGTGGAGGTTAACTGCATGGCTGCGTATACCAAACACGGGAGCACAACTTTCAGTTACGCTCGAAACAGGAACTGTAGAACACGGAATGATAATACTGTTGCACGTAGTTTATTTTCCATATGAGATTATCGAAGATAGCGTATACGTATCGTGAAAACTGTTTCACTGTTGGTATAAAAAGCTTGTATCGAAATATATTTAACTTTCTAAGATTTTTTTCTTTCAGTAATTAGTAAAACTGTAAAGTCAGCAGGAACGGTTAGAAGATAATCAACGTGTACCACACGGACTACTTATCTCTGATGTACCTACTAGCTGTCAGTTACAAAGTAGGGCTAACTGCAGCTGGTATCACCCACTATACTTGCAACTAAATACGATAGTTTTATGATAGACAATGCAATATTACGTAAATGGATTGCTTTGTTAATGCCTAACCACCTAGTTTTCTTTAGCTTCATAACCGCTTTGTGTCATCTTTTCGAACATAAATGGAGCTATTTGAAGGCTACATCTTCACCGCTCTTTGCAGCACCAACTTTTTGATATCATGTCTCTTGTTTTCCAAAATAACGAGGGAACAAAGGGAGCCATACATGGACGAAATATTTCATATACCCCAAGCTCAGAAATACTGTGAAGGGAAGTTTTATGAGGTACGTTGTGTTTGTTCATTGTTGATCCATCGCATCAATGTTAAATCGCACCAGTCAGCTGTTGTCAGTGTGACGACTTTATTATAACAACGGCTGTTGTTGCACATGAATGCGTTGGTAAATTGTAACAATTGTTTTGAATGCATTGAAATAACGTTTAAGCTAAAAATGTATTAGCAATTCGAAAGCAAATGTGCCGTAACCTACTCTCCAGTGGGACCCCATGATCACTACACTTCCTGGCCTGTACCTGGCTTCGGTGGGGTTGATCCAACCGGTGGTTTGGCTGGCTGACCTAACTGGGAAGGTGGTGTGCTCCTCGGCGATGCTGCGCTTTATCAACACGCTCTTCAACTGCGGAAACCTTTACCTGCTCTATCTCATAGTCTGCAAACTCCACCTGAAAGACAAGGTACCTGTCAACTTTCTGTGCGCTCAACGGTTTGTTGACCTGTGGGTGTTTTGTTTCTGTTCTTATTTGATTCTATATTTGATTGTGATTGCCTACTCTGGTTGTACAGCACTTTAGTCAACGTGAGTTGTTTTTTAAATGTGCTTTATAAATACATTTGACTTGACTTGACCTTTCAGCAGTTCTTTCAGTGACTTTTTTTGTAAATGTTCTCCTGCTTCAGGGAGAGTTTGTATGTCTCAGTACTCACACATCTGTCGTTTGTGTTCCAGTCCCACACAGCTTGGCAGCGAGTCCTAACGGCGCTGTCCCTCTCCAGCTTCCCGGTCCTCTACTTCTTCACCTTCCTGTATTACACGGACGCAGGCTCCACCTTCTTCACGCTCTTCACCTACCTGATGACGCTCTACAGCTCCCATAAAGCGGCGGCCATGCTGGGCGTGTGCGCCATCCTGTTCCGCCAGACCAACCTGGTGTGGGTGGGCTTCTGTGCCGGCACCGTGGTTGCTCAGAAGATGGACGAGGTCTGGGCGGCCGAACAGACAAAGAAGCGTGACCAGCGATCGCCCACTGCGTGCCACGTGCCCCTCAGCATCGCTGGCACCAAACGGCTGGCACGCTTCCTGTGGGAGTTCGCCTCGGCAACGACCAATGTGAAGGCGGTTGTCGCAGTGACGTGGCCGTACCTTATGGTGGCCGGCGGATTTGCAGGCTTTGTGGTGTGGAATCGTGGGATTGTGGTCGGGGATCGGAGCAGCCACGAGGCCTGTCTGAACTTCCCCCAGCTTTTCTACTTCCTGTCATTCACACTGCTCTTTTCGCTGCCTCTGACTCTGTGCCACAAGAGGGCGCTCCGCTTCCTCCAGTCTCTGCGCAGGCAACCTTTGCTCTACTTTGCCCTGACTGCCCTCACCCTCCTCCTGGTCTGGAGGTTCACACATGTACACAAGTACCTGCTTGCCGACAACCGGCACTTCCCCTTCTACATGTGGCAGCGGGTCTACCAGCGGCACGAGCTGGTGCGCTACCTCTTGGTGCCCGGGTACGTCTTCGCGGCATGGACCTTCCTAGACACTCTCCTCCGGGGCCGCTCGCTCTTCTGGGTACTGGCATTCTGTGTGTGCCTGGTAGCCTCCACGGTTCCACAGAAGCTTCTGGAGTTCCGCTACTTCATCATGCCGTACCTGCTTTACCGGCTGCACCTGCCGCTGGCTCCGGTGCCTAGGCTGCTGCTGGAGGCTGGGCTGTACACGGTCGTTAACGGCGCCACGATTTACGTCTTTCTCCACAGAAGCTTCCAGTGGCCAGAGAGCACGGACGTACAGAGGTTCATGTGGTAGAGGTTATTGAGGTCACTAAGAGAGAGGTCACGGCCCACTGGACAAAACACCACTGAGGACAGTAAGAACTCTCTGGGATACTTACGGTCATTAACAGGACAGGATCCAATGCAGAAAACAACACTGATCTGATGAAGTTTGTTTTTTATGTGTGTGGGGTGCTTGGTGGAGAAAACGGAAAATGGAAGCATTACTTTTAGGAACATCGTATCATTTCCACCAAGTCCTTGGTTGCGTTGACCAAAAGCAGGAATGCCAGCCATCAGGGTAGAAATCACAATTTATATTAATATCTAAGGGGGGGGGGGGGGGGGGGGGGGGAGGAATCAACAATGCTGACAAAATACAAATCTATTTTTGACATATTTCTATTGGTAGCATTTTTGGTATTGAGATTAGTTATTTAGGATTAGTTATTTTGGAGTTCCCATCCCATTATTGTTGAAGTTTAGTTTTTGAGTCTAGGTGTGAATTCTCCCTGTTAGTCTTAAAGGCCCATAGCATATGCAAGCTTGTTTACATCTCCAAAATGTGTTTGCCTTTCTTAATGAGAGGGAATAAATAATCCAATATGTGTGCAACTATGCCTTTTTTATGCCCTAAAATATTATTTTGTGTCCTCAGTCATTCATTATGTCATTAGGGCCCTGGTAGTTCCACACCCTGTGTAAGACATATCACCTTTTGGTTGTAACCTGTTGATGTTATTATTCTTTCAGTCTATTTCTCATACACCCTTCTGTAGGGATCATCCCATCATCCTGTGTTGATGTTTGTTTTTTTATAAGATTTTTCAGTCTTTGGGATCAAGTGGTGAATGCTTTATAGATGCAGATAATAAATAAACGGATGATGATGATGATGGTGGTGGTGGTGATTATGCTCTTTGATGACTCCATTTAAATTATGCCTTACCTACTAATTCCCTCATAAGGAAACAATCAGCAAAGACTTTGGTGTTCCATCACATGATGTCCACTAGATGGCAGTCTAACCGTTTGCCTTTAATACAGAGAGAAACATTGTGGTTTAGTGGCTGTTGTATGTTTCCCACACTTGTGGACCATCACGCGCTGGACGCAGTTGTTTTAGACAGATGTAATAACAGTGTAATAATTACACATGGTGAAGAGTGTCTTATTACTTGAAGTGGCAAAACAGCAGAGCAGAATACTCTTGCCTGATATTCCTTTCACATCGAGAAACAATTCTACAAAATACAGTTTTATTTGTGAAAAAAGACTAATTAGAACTGATGACACCGGGCTTTTCAATCTCTATCTATTATTTACATGCAGAAGTGTTTATAAATGCTGCAGACTACCGGGGTTATGATTGACATCATATATCGATTCCTTGGAGAGGCTTGGTTTTCTTGTTGTTGAACTCTCAACTACTTACCATTATATACTGCTGCCTTTTCTTTTGGCATAGTCATATGGCTGCTGATCAAAATAGCCCAGTCATTTCCCCAGTGAGCACTTGAAATTGTGCTTTGTCGGCACATACTATCCTGGTCTCTGGGTGTTACGTTGCTTGTGATACTATATCCCACCACCCAACAACATGGACTCTGGCTATGTACTGATATAGAATCAATACTAAGGATGAGGAAAACAAATTCATGATTGTAGACTTCTGAGGACTGTTGTATGGTTCTAAGAAAGAACCCTTTTCTGTAAAATTGTGTGTGAGAAATACAGACAAAAGAATATGCAGACATAAGAACTCAGCCAAAATCAGTGGTGTAGAAGATTCTAATGAAGTTGATGTGTTGTGTGTGAAGTTGTTTGTTTTGTGTGTGAAGTTGTTTGTTTTGTGTGTGAAGATGTTTGTGTAGTTTGTGAAGATGTTTGTGTTGTGTGTGAAGTTGTTTGTGTTGTGTGTGAAGTTGTTTGTGATGTGTGTGAAGATGTTTGTGTTGAGTGTGAAGTTGTTTGTGTTGTGTGTGAAGATGTCTGTGTTGTGTGTGAAGATGTTTGTGTAGTTTGTGTTGTGTGGGAAGTTGTTTGTTTTGTGTGTGAAGTTGTTTGTGTAGTGTGTGAAAATGTTTGTGTTGTGTGTGAAGTTGTTTGTGTTGTGTGTGAATATATGTGTGTTGTTTGTGTAGTTTTTGTTGTGTGTGAAGTTGTTTGTGTTGTGTGTGAAGATGTTTGTGTAGTTTGTGTTGAGTGTGAAGTTGTTTGTGTTGTGTGTGAAGTTGTTTGTGATGTGTGTGAAGATGTTTGTGTTGAGTGTGAAGTTGTTTGTGTTGTGTGTGAAGTTGTTTGTGTTGTGTGTGAAGATGTTTGTGTAGTTTGTGTTGTGTGGGAAGTTGTTTGTTTTGTGTGTGAAGTTGTTTGTGTAGTGTGTGAAGATGTTTGTGTAGTTTGTGTTGTGTGGGAAGTTGTTTGTGTTGTGTGTGAATATGTGTGTGTTGTGTGTGAAGATGTTTGTGTAGTTTGTGTTGTGTGTGAAGTTGTTTGTGTTGTGTGTGAAGTTGTTTGTGATGTGTGTGAAGATGTTTGTGTAGTTTGTGTTGAGTGTGAAGTTGTTTGTGTTGTGTGTGAAGATGTTTGTGTAGTTTGTGTTGTGTTTCAGTGAGAACACGGCCTGGCCTGGATGAGTGGAAGCAGTGTTCCGTAGGAAAAATCCCTTTTCTCATTACGATCAGGAAAACACTGCAGTCATTAGCAAGCAAATCATTAGCTTTCCCTGTGTCATGGGAGTCGGTGTGTGTGTGTGTGTGTGTGTGTGTGTGTGTGTGTGTGTGTGTGTGTGTGTGTGTGAGAGAGAGTCTTTCCTTTCATATGTATGTTTAGTGCCAGTGCTGCAGCTGCTGCTTCTGAGCCTTAATATTTCTGGCCTGTGTGTCTGTCTTGCTCCATGTGGGCATGGGCACATTATTAAAATGTGTGTGTGTGTGTCTGTGTCTGTGTCTGTGTGTGTTTGTGTGTCTGTGTGTGTCTCTATGTGTGTGTGTGTGTCTGTGTGTGTGTGCCTGTGTGTGTGTCTGTGTGTGTGTGTGCTGTGTGTGTGTGTCTGTGTGTCTGTGTGCCTGTGTATGTGTGTCTGTGTGCCTGTGTGTGTGTGTGTGTGTGTGTGTGTAAGCATACAGAAGTGTCAGAAGCAGAGAGAGGTCTTGATTAGAGAAGGAAAGAGGGAATGACTGGCTCGAGGCAGGTCGATACTGAGAGTGCGCACACACACACACACAGACACAAATGTCTATAAGCACATACCATACACACACAGAAGTATTCACGTACAGACACACACACAAATAAATGTGTTTACGCACACATACACAAACACACACACACACACACACACACACACATACACACAAATGTGTTCATGAATACACACACACACACACACTCTGTGGGCTGCAGCAGTGCATTCCCTCACTCTAAAATTAGACAGCAGCATGGAGGCTGCCTCTGGCCAAAGAGCTCTCTCTCACCCCCCACCTTACACACACACACACTCTCTTTCTCACAGAAACACACACAAATGAAACACATTCTTTCTCTCTCTCTCTTTCTCTAACACACACAGAGACACACTCACACACACACACACACACACACAAACTGTACCATTTCCCTCATTTCATTGCCCTATGTTGCTGCTGTTCCTCTGCTCCAATTCTATCCTATGCCCATTTGACCTCTTTAAGTGGAATTAAGCCCCCCTCTCTTTATTCAATTGCGATTTTGCTTAAACTGTGTGTGTGTGTGTGCGTGGGCATGTGTGTGATCATGCTGCAGACTGTAACCCAGCAAATCCTGAGTAATGTAACCCTGGCTCAAGATAAAAATGATATTTCCCTCTTCATAATTTCCCACCTGCTATGCTCTGTGGTCCAGTGGACCTGCTGTAGAGAAACTGCTGACATCCCCAAGGTCATGAGTTCTGGAGCACACATACAGCTGAAACAGAGTATCTGCACTGTAATGCTTCAGATAGAAGGGTGTATTAAATGAACAGCCACAGCCTCATTTCTCTAACCACCAAACATCCAAAATAGCTTTTGCCAGCCTACACTAACAAATCAACCCATAGGTAGCTTATACAGTAAGCATATAATACTTAGCCATCAAGAAAAGCACAGTATTTCATTATAGGCCTACATTATATGAATGAATGGATGACGGCACCTGACCACACAATTACTTGCATTGCATTAGTTTGTATGAAAGGTGCTATACAAATTTAAAAAAAAATAGAAAAAAATAAATAAATAGAATATAGAATTCATTATTTCGTTATCAATAGCACAGTCGCCAAATGTTACCAGACACAGAAGGTGCACATTTTCCAACATATGATAGAAGGCCGACAATTACATTGCTATAGATTTCAATCCCAGATACCTCTCCATAACAAACAAAAACCTATATATCCTACGGGCCTTGCGCTCAGAAAAGTTTTTAACAACATTGCTCAAGTCCAAACTCCTGGTCCTGTCTTTCTCTGTCTCCTTCCTCTTTTGAGCGCCACTTTTTTTGTCTCGACTCGCTAAACATTATTTATTCTGCTATTTGATTCTTCACAAAAAAATGTTACCGTTTGGAAAAAAATTACTGCATGACATCCATGCAAGTTATCACACATGATACACAGGGAGCAAACCAAATTAAATAAGAAATTATTATTATTTTTTAACAAAACAAGCTATTTTGGAACAACAGGCCTACATAAAAATAGGCTATGACTCAAAACCATAGTGTTACCCTAAGTGGGAAGGTGGTAGATATAGCTATCAAAACCGTAAGGGACTTTGTGTCGTTTGACGGTTACCGGTACTTACATTAGAAACTGGGAAATGTCATCACTGACACTGTCAATGTGCGAGAGGGTCCACTTACAATACTACTCAAGTGGGCCCCTGACAGCCCCTAGGCCCCCGGTACACTGCGCCTGTTGCGCTGTTCGCAGTTGAGCTGAACTTCTTCATTAAAGCTTGAAGTTGATTTTAATGCAAACCCAAGATTTAAACAGACTTATTCATCTGAAGGCAATCACTCTCGCTGAGTGTTATTCATTATGATGTAAATGAGATATTAGCGCAGGCATATTTGTGATCGTGGGCTACTCCTGGGTTCATAAGTGTTCCAGTGATGGTAGTGTGGTGTTACTTAATGAATTACCTCCTATGTGGGCTACTTCAAATCACTGCTGTTTGTCAGCCTAAGAGTCTGCTGCTTGCTGTTCGAAGTGTGCAAACAGGGTGATTGACCTATTTGTTCTTCAGCAGTAATGAATTTCACTGCCAGTGAAAATCTAGAAGAGGAGACACATGCCAACCAAACAACTTAATGTGTCGGAGAACAAAATGATGAGTTGTAAGTGGGTATGTTAGAGATTTCGTAGGGGGTATGCCTATCATTTGGTTTAAAAAAAAAAATCTATGTGACAACCTGACGTGTGTCATAATGAAATCCACATTACAGGCCACGTCAAAATGAATAACCATGCTTTGATCGCCGTTACTAAACAGCGAATTCAGGCGGATAACAGCGGTACGTCCACCAACTTCTTCCACATAACCTACGTGGTCCACTGTTGAGGTCCACTGTAAAGGCTGAGGTTGTGCTGCCATTCCGATTCCTTGGTAACTGTGTGCTCGCATTTCTGGGCACCAGCAGAGCCGCTAGTGTTCATACGATATTTTGCACGGTGTGTAGAGGGATAAGGCGAAAGGTTACCCCGGCTAAATCCCAGCTCCAACAATAACATAACCTATTTTTTGTATTCTAAACATATAGCGCATATATTATCTTATATTATGTTATTTTATGTAATATTATAGTATAGTATATCATGTTTTATTATATTATATTATATTATGTTCTGTTCTTTTATATGATATCACTCCATGGCTCTAGAGAATAACATGCCACCTCCTCTGTAGAAGTCATGCTCCGTGCGTTGGAGTGAGCGCAATCGCACGCAATGTTCACGGTGGCGCTCTGAGATCTCCCACCACTTTACACACATGAGTCTGCTTGGCGCGTCTTCATTCCCTCATTCGCCTGAGCAGCGCAGCGTGTGCCAGGGCAGAGAGCGGAGTTGACGCGCCGCTCCTGGTATGCTGTGACATCACTCTCTCTCCGCTAGTAGGCTCGAAGAAGCTCACACTCTCGTCCACATGCAGTGACTCGCTAGGGTGCTGGTGTAGTTTTTTTTCTCTAGATTTTCGCTGCCAAAAAGGGGTTGGACAAAATATTACCACGATGAACAACAGCTTCCTAAACATGGCGTCGATAGGAGACTTCGACCCGCTGAACGCTTCTATTCCTGCCACGAAAGTTGAAATCACTGTGTCTTGCAGGTAAGCGAATGTCTCGAATTAACCTATTTATGGAGAGCGTGTGTAAGCACTACGGACAAAAATATGCGACAAAACCAGGAAGGCGTTTGGAAGAAACGACCCAACTAAAAAGTTGGGATAGTTGATGTCATTCCAAAACAGTTTCTCTAATGCCTCCTACTTTCGAGAATAACACGTTGTGTGAAATGGCAGTTTCCAAAGTTGTGTGTTGAACGCTAATATGAAAGAAAAACCCAACAAATGTTGTCCTGTGGAGAAGCTTGTTACGTTTTGTGTTCTCTCTGTTTGTTTTTCTACGCCTTTACACCCAGAATAAGATATTGAACAGAGAAACTGCAAAATCTTGTTATCCTTTATTTAATCTCCTCTCCTTGCAGGAATGTGGTCACGAGTTATTTATGTGCAAAACGTTGTTGTCATCACGATAACGTTGGAACACGTAAGCTGAATGCTGTCAGGCAACTATGCGCTCAGAACTCTGATCGAGTGAACAGCTCGTGCCGTAACGAATGACAGATACGTAAAGATTTCCTGTTGCCGGCAGTGAAATGGGATTCCGTCGTTGTGATGGTGAACACAATAACTGTCTTAAGTATCGAATGTCTCACTAACTCATGGGTTAAAAGGGTTGTGGTTGTGCGTAACGCCCCTTTATCTCCCGGCCAGAGTCTTCGCTGTGCACTTTCGGACTAGACAAGCTTCCTGCATTTCCCGGATAGGTTCATAATCATGTGGGAGAGGCAGAGGCAATCAGGCCTAACTAAGGCATGCCAGTTAGCTGATGCTTTATGTACATCATTCTTTTCAGTGTAAAACGGTATTACAGTTTTATATAAAGGTTGTAAGATGAAGGTGTTCTTCAGCCGTCTGTTATTGCAATGGTTCCTTAACAAAATACATGCTCTTCCCATGTGTTATTGTTATGGTTCCTGAACAAAACACACGCTCCTCCCCTGTGTTATTATTATGGTTCCTGAACAAAATACATGTCCATTGTCCATTGTCCACTGTCCATTGTACCTTTCTCCTGTAAACTTGTTATGATTGTGGTTCCTGGAAGTATTCCTTCGCCCCAGTGTGGACTTGAGAGCTTGTTCAGTAATAAGAACAGACCCCCTGCCTTCAGGTGGTGTGGTGTGTGTGACAGTGGAACGTGGGCAGCTTGTTTATTCCTGCATTGGTGTCTCTACAGTAAGCCTGGTCTGCACTGTTCATTTTCGGTTGTGTGTTACGGGCTGGCACAGTCTCCCGCGTGACTCCACCGATTCATGGCTACAAGCCCTCATAGCTGTGATAGCTGTGACGTGTCCATCCCACTAGAAACTGACATATTAGTCATCACATCCCCATAGTGGTGGATTCCCAAGGAGCAGGTGAGCTGAGCACTAGACTCTGTCCAAACAGCACACTAGTGACCTATATATAACACACATGGAGTGGCCAATGCACTACATCCAATAGATTAGCACAGAAAGCTGTGTCCCAATGAGTTCCATACACAACACAGAGGTGCTTTGGAATGGAATGGCTTTGATATGGGTCTGTCTAAGGTCAAAGAGCAACAGTTTATCTGAGTAGAAGCTCCAGAAACTCAGCAACAGCAATATTTTCATATGATACTGGCAGGCAGATAGTTTGTTTGTATACCTGAAACCTGTGTTGGATGGTCAGGTTGTGTCCAGCACAGCAGAGTCCTTCTGACACCCCCCCCACACACACACACACAAACACACACACTCTCTCTCTCTCTGTCAAAGCTCTCTGGATTCTGTGATTGATTTGAGGAGCAGGCGACGGCTGCTGATCGATACCCCAACCCCGCTCTCACACACAAACACACACACACACACACAAACACACACACACACACACACACAAACACACACACACACACTCTCTCTCTCTCTCTCTCTCTCTCTCTCTCTCTCTCTCTCCTCTTAACTCCCCTGTGGTTCTCTGAGGTCCACTGGCAGTCAGTGGGGCTCGGCCACCAGCAGCTGTGGCAGAGAGAGACCCCAGAGCAACGGTCACACACACACACACACACACACACACACACACACACACACACACACA